>NC_056731.1:1627333579-1627633579 GCF_019279795.1 Protopterus annectens | reverse complement strand
AGTACTGACAACAAGCACACCTGCAGGCATAGCTGAACTATGAGGCCTCCCTGTTGTGTTCCTGGTGTGTGAGCTGTGTCACAGTATATATTCCCTACTGGATAATGATCTGACATGTGGAATGTAACTGTAGACTACTGTCTGTACAGCACATGTTAATGAGGGCTTCCAACATGTAGTACTGGCATACATATTGTTGTCAAACTTCTATCTGTCGACACATTCATCCTACTGCATAGCTACTTGCCAAGCTGATGACTCCCAGTCCCTGTACAGATGTGCAGATGGCAAGAATCCAGCTGGGATATGTACAGGCGACCTATGCTTGATTAACATTGACATGTCTTCCCAGCTGTGTAATAAATGGCACATATAGGAGACAACACCCTGTACGCACCACATGCCACGCGTACCTCCACTACACTTCCACAGTCAACAGAACATGCTTGGGTACAGGTCTCCATCACAGACACTAACCATGTGTTGTAATACATGCTGCATACATGTCAACTAGATCCCCTCAGTGGCCATGTGCAGGAGGCACCCAGAAGATTGGCTGATGCATGTCACTCTCACCCTGAGGGTCACCACAGTGGTGTCTGCTGATAGATTGCCTGCTGGCACATGGCAGGTAGCATGATACCACTGTACACACATCCCCTACGCAACCCCATCTCTCCATAGACAATAGCCAGGTACACAGCTATGACCACTTGCAGCGATGCACTCCAGTACTGACACATGTGTACATGTGCATTACTGAGGATAGCAGTGTCTGTGTGTTAGTACACCTGTAGTTGGGAATTCTATGAGGGCTGTCACAACCACCACAACACCCATTGCCATAGTCAGTTGTGGCTGCTGCTGTATAAGACATTACATGTACCCTGTTATGCTCCTCTCCCTACTGGCTACATGAGCCTTGCAGTACCAGCACAACAGTGTTGTACAAATGGGTCAATAAGCATGGGATACCCATTGAGTTCAGGCAAGTGTGTGTATGTGTGCATGTCTGTATATCTGTAGAATACAGCAGTCTGAGGCCACATACTCCTATTACAATACACATTGCCACACAGTAGTACAGATAGTGTTGTTGCTGTCCATAGGTGAGGCATGACAATGCAACACCCTACTATGCCTGTGGCATGTGCATTAGATGCATATACCTGTAGCACCACTGCTGTGATATACAATGGGTTGTATCGCAGTCATGGGCGATGTGTGATAGTGGGTATGTCAGAGTGTCATCATGGGTTTCAGGGAGTACAATATCCACTGGGGGATGTGGGTGCTATGTACACTGTCATTACACTATGGCACACCCGGTATATGTCCCATGTACCACTTTATGGTGACCACTGTCACCATACCATACAGGTAACTGATACCACAATCCAGCCCAGTTATGCATGTGCTGTGTGCAGCCTACTTGTAACACATTGGGTATATGGACAAGTTAGCACCGATAGGCCCAGGTATCTCAGATGTGTGTCTGCCTGTTATGTGTCTGTTAATGTGTATATGATGGTATGTCACACTATGTATTGTCCATATACAACCATTACATCCCCCATTACCATACTGTACATGTCTGGGGATGTTCTGCATGTAACATGTAACCTGAAACACACCTCACCCTAAACGCTGTGTAGTGTGTGCAATGAAAGCCACACACTTCAATTGCACTACATACCTAGGTAGTGATCTAGCCCCAGTGTTGTCAAAGTAAGAGTGTGCATGTATGTGGATGGGTCTACATTAGGTTGCAGATTATACACATCCCAGTGAGTCACCTGTCCATGTGGCACAGGCAATAACTGTTATACAAACCTGTGACATGTGTTCAACTGTACCCCGGATATGTCACAGCCATGGTGTCACCTCAGTGCCATACCCCTTGTGGAATATGACTGCAGACCATCCTCCTGCTGACACATGTACACCTACAACACAAATGGATAACATTATGGAGACCACAATCAACCAGTGTTACTAACAGCTATAATGCATTGTTGCTGGATGGCTACACTACCTGACATGTATGCATTAAACATTACTCCTGACAACATGTTACACTGCAGTACATTGGTACACTGTAGTACAGTCACCGTGTGCATCAGAACCATATTAGCCTGTCCCTGCATCGATGTTATGGATGACAGGGATGTGGCACAGGTATCATCATATGCACAGTGTTGTCGGTTTGCCAGAGGTCAAGGGTGGGCCATCAGTTTGGCACCATGTGTGTGGGTGAGGGGTTTAATGAGTTGAACTAGGTGTGATGTGGTGTGTGTAGGTATGGGGTTGCCCTAGGTGTGTTCGTATAGTGTGTGAGTATGCATGCACACAGTTCTGCCATGTGGCTGCCCTATATAGGTGTTTATGGACAGCTGCAGACCATACCTGGCAGGGTGTGCAGTTCACCGTCTCTGGCCACAGACATGCAGACTGTGCCGGCCAGGGGTTCCATGGGCATGTCCACGTACAGGCCTCGATATGCTACTCTCCCCTGATGATGACAGGTGTCCGCTGGAACCAGGTTCCTCCTAGGACTGGCCAGGACCATGTGCTCATGGCCTGCTGTGGTGTGGACAGCACCCCCCTGCAGTGCTGCGGCTGGTAGTGCCACTACAGGAGCACTTTGGTGTCCTAGCACATCCACATTGACCGCCAGCTGTTGGTGTTGCTGGCCTACTTCCACGCAGCTGTCGCTGCACTCCCAACACATGTTCAAGCATGGACAAACCATGGTTGATGAGGCCTATCATCTCACCAAACCGTCTATCCATGACCTCAGTATGAACATGGAGTGCACCAGACAGTTCATGGAAGTTGTTGCTTGCAGTTGTGAGAGCAGCCCTCTGCAGCCTCAGGCCCTGTCTGGAGTACATTTCCATAAATGCCTGTGCCCCCATGACAGCCTGAGACATGCGTCTGGTGGAACCAGTTCTGGTGATTCTGCCAAGGGCATGATGACCAGCGGCCCTACCACGAGCACTTGCAGATGTGAGAGCAGCCCTCTGCAGCCTCAGGCCCTGTCTAGAGTACAGTTCCATATATGCCTGCACCCCCATGACAGCCTGAGACATGCGCCTGGTGGTACCAATTGTGGTACTTCTGCCAGGGACATGATGACCAGCGGCCCCACCACCACCACCTTGGGACATCTGCCTATGTGGTGCCCTGCTGAACATCTGGCTATGCCTGCTGTGACCAGAAAAAGTAGGCATGGATGCCACACTCTCCTGTGCACTGGCACCAACGACCAACTGTCCCTCAGCTGTGGGCAGTGGTGATGGGGAATGTATAGGCACTGAAACTGTGTGCGGGGCTGGGGTGACTAAGAGGGGGGTATCAAATGATGGCACTGTTTCAGCCCCTGACAACCCCACTTGTGCCTCAACAGTACTATCATCATCTTCGGTGTCTGCATGGACACCAACATCAGAATGCATGCTGGAGGGACCCTGACCCACCTCGCCGCCTGTTGGGGAAAACAAGAAACTCACTTTAAGACCTGTACAGCATTGCATAACAGTACACACATATAAACACACACACACACACACGCACACACACACACACGCACACACGCACACACGCACACACGCACACACGCACACACACACACACACACACACATATTCCATCTTAATACCTATCTTTCCATGAATGTACAGACAGTCGCACGTTTATTCCCATAAGTTCCCCATCCTGCATCACACTTGATAGCATACACTCATTAATACCACTCATTAATGTTTCATTCCTCTAAATGCCTAGACAAGTGATCACAACACAAGACCTGTTACTCCATTACCTCCTTGTCCTGAGTTGAGTGGTTTTACATGGCCTCACTGCTGTCATTCAGTTTTCACCCTGTGTATGTCCAGACATCGTGAGCATGGCCCCTATATGTGAGGGGTTAGTACGTTCACTCCATAATGTCATGCACTGGAGTGTCATGTGTAAGTATTGCTCAGTGCATGCCAGATATGCTGCTCAATCAGCCTATCATGTGACAACTGTAATATATGGATACACTACCTGGTGTTGTCTAGTAATTCCCCAATGCATCTCTAGTGCTGCATACGTGGGTTGTCAGTCACCTGTCAGCTGAATGCGATATTAAGGGTATACCTGGTGTCTACTTTCCCTCCCAATACATGTTCCATGCTACAGACCTTATTATACTATCAGCTGTCCTGTGATTACATATCAGACAAGTATCCCTGGTGTGTCATGTGTCAGTCCATGTCCATGTACTGCATGATCCCAAAGGGCAGTACTGCCATATGAACAACCCCACAATCACACATGTGCATACATGGACACCCACACAAACACACACACATGCACACACACATCCTACATGCATCAACCTCCCTCCACTTCACCTGAGTTAACCTACAGACAAAATAACCCCCCCCCGCACACACACACACAGGTGAGGTTGCACAAAGATAGTACACACAGTCCTCCCATTACCCATCTGTCAACATGCATAACATATGGTACACAACAGCATGCAGTGCAGCTATAGTCATTCCATGCTAACAACAGTATACATGTGTGTGATGCATGGGCTGTGTTATTAGGTGATGCCCCTTCCCCTGGATACCACTGCACCCATGTACGCAGTATTGCTGTGCACCTGTTCTGCACCCTGCCATGTACTGTGCACCAAATCTCACAGGTGTACAACCCATTCCTGAATGTGTAGTACTGTGTCAGTTATGTCAGCTCTAACTCTCAAAGCCCCTATGTTTTTCAGCAACACATACCTGGGATGATATGTGGACAGATGTCATTTGTAAATGCCTGATGTCTGGTTTACAGATCTCAACATCAGCGGACCATGTATGACCAATCCAATACTATTACACTGACAACCATCAGCCCATACCATGGCTATGGGGAGTGTACACGCCCTTATTGATATGACACACTCTTCCTTGATCTGCCATGGGACCACATCACTGCATATATTAACAGTACATAAGCCTGATATGTGACATATGTCCTGTAAATTCACATGCAGTGTCTACGAAATGTGTTAGGTGTGCGGATGCTGAACATGATGCATACACTCCGTGTGTGCAAATGTGTGCAAACCCTTATCATGATGGTTTGTTGCACCTATTGTTATGTGCACTACAACAGTCACTATTCCTGGCAGGGGTATACTAGCATGGGCCATTTGCATTTGCCAGTGTATGGTCAGTCTGCCCTACACATGTCCCCCAAATCTGCATGATTGGAAGGTCTACTCATGTGCACATCCCTTGGTGTTCACACACTGCCGTCACTATTGCTGTGGGGGTAGGGCTACATCTGCCACAGTTCCTGAGCCTTACTATGTGCATATACATCCATTCTTAGCATCATTAGGATCCCTGCTGCAGTGCACTGGTGTGCCATGATGACACCCCTTCCCCACCTTCAGCCTTTTTGCAGATGCTTGACAAGTATGGCCTCCACAGGTGTGTCAGTTTACAGTGTCCCATACACTGCACACCACATGTTACAGCCTAGTCCAAGCTAATAATGTGGACCACAGTAATACTTTATGCCATAGTGTAAATCTGTAACAGTTGCCACTGTAATACTGGTATATACACTGTTATTGCACTGTATAAGGGTGATGTTTCCCACATGTCCCTACTGTGGGCCATGTGTCCCACCATTATGTTAATCCCTGTGGACACATTTTGCAATGACAGAATGTTAGTTGTCTTGCAGGTGTCTGACATACCCTTCAAATACCCCATCATGGTCACCATTGTGATGCATTGCATTTAACAGCAACACAAAGTGAACATGCACAGCATGCATTATGGGTAGTGTGTTAGATGTCTGCATGGAATATGCCATAGCCATCACATGCCCGGTGTATTGGCACGCATCAATATAAATCATTCTCACCAGCTACAGGCTGCTGCCTTGGTGGTATACCGAAGGGTCCTACATAAGAGTGTGAGAGATGCAATGTCAGTGGCCACAGCTGTGGCATTGCTACAGGGTGTGTGCAGCATTACAGTACATCAACAGTACAAGTCCACAATACTACCACTTATGCGCATCTGTTTATTACTACTATGCAGCAACAAACTATATATATGACATGTCAGATATGCATGATCTACCTGTACAGATGGGGATGCATACACAACAGTGGTCTACTGATGTGCCCTGTGGCCTTACCTGCATGCTCCTCAGCTGGTGTGTGGGTAGCACTCACCTCCACAATGGTGTTTAGCAGTTGTTGGCTGTGCAGACAGGCAGGTGCCACGAGACTGGTGAGGAGCTCCTCAACACATGTCGGGAGGTGTATGGCATGACTCCCCCCATTGTGAGGTGATCCCCCCAGACTGCAGCAGCATGCCGATGGGCATTGCGAAGCAGGTCAGAACAATGATGCTGGACCTGATTATAACTGCAGTTATGCAGTCCGACATCATTGACCTTGTGGACTAGGTCATTCCACAGGGCGGTCTGCTCCTGCTGCTCATGAGCAGCCCGGCCAAACAGGACAGGGTAGTGCTGTTTGAGATAGTTCAGCACTATGTCATTTTCAGCCACTGAATAAGCAGGTAGGTGTCCATGTGACATCTTGCCTGAAAGACATAAAGATGAAAACAGGTCTGAGCACCTCATACAGCAAGGTTACCATAGTTCTTAATACACATCTCCGTCAACCCCCCACCATATCAGTGACAACAACCTGTTCACACAACTCAATAGGTATGGCTCAGACTATTTACCTGCATGCCATTGTCAGGGCCACTATGGTTCCATATATGCATGTGGGATGCTTGCTATGTGATTGCTGCACATCTGACATTCTGTGTTATTGGGGATATGTATGCATGCTTTTGGACATGTTCCGGGAATGTGTAGACTATTACTACCCACATATGTTCTATAACAGTGACACAATAGCATGTTTAGGGTATATTTGCCAGCAGAACCACCTCTCCAACCTCATCTGGCCATGTTACCAGGCCGCATCACATGTGGGACCCACCTTGGGGCCTTCTCATGTACTGGTCCAACACTACCTTCCAGTGGAACCACCTCAGGGGATGTTATCACCCACACAGACATGATTCTGTCACCCGAGGTCAGGTCCAGGGTCTGTTCCATAGAAGGCTCCACAGACACATGTGGGATGTGCTACATCACCTTGAGGCACCCAGTACACATTCTCAGGGACCACATGCTCCTCCTCTTCAGCCTCCGGGCCAGGCACCTTCAGGACCGTGGAGTGCTGTTGTGAGTAGCAATGGGTGGGAGGCTTGTTCCCATTGTTTCCATATAGGGGCCCATGGGGGTTCCACATCGCGGACCACACACACACACACCATCCAGGGTATTTACCCACCACATGTGTCATATACCACCCCTGTGGCCTGGATCTATATTAGATTTTCGAAAATTTAATACAGCGAGTCACTATAGGTTGACACCTAGTGATTGATCTACGAAATAATCGAAAATCTAAAAAAAAAATAAAGACACAAAAACATAAAGTAAATGGTGTAGACAGGGGGCAAGCCCCCCGGCACCCCCCACACCCCCGCTACTTAAATATGCCAACTCCAAGATTGAGCTACAGTGTAGGAAATGGAAATCTTCCATTTCTGCACTGTATTGCACTGAAGTGCAATCTCGGAGTTGGTATATTTAAGTAGCAGGGGGTGGGGGGGGGTGCAGGGGTCTTGCCCCCCTGCCTACACTCTTTACTTTATGTTTGTGTGTCTTTATTTATTTTTTTTAGATTTTCGATTATTTCGTAGCTCAATCACTAGGTGTTGATCTATAGTGATTCGCTCTACGAAATTTTTGAAACTCTAATATCGACCCCTGTAGGCTGTCCTCTATATCTACCAACCTGGACCAGCTCCACAAATATACCTGCCATACTTCCCCATATTCCCATAACCTACTTCACATACAAGGCCAATGTGGTCCCAACAAGGGGTTCACATCTGACATACTCGTCCATGTTGCACACTCTTACAGCTGTATATATCTGTGTGTATTGCTATGTGTGCTGTTCCCTCACACATAGCATGCAGCACTATGGTGGTAATATAGGGGACATGTATTTACATACGTGTGTGTGTGTGTGTGTGTGTGTGTGTGTGTGTGTGTGTGTGTGTGTGTGTGTGTGTGAGTGTGTGTGTGTGTGTGTGTGTTTGTATATATGTAGACATGTGCATATAGATATGTGTAGATATATATTATGTTGTATATATGTGTTTATATATATATATATATATATATATATATATATATATGTCTACATATGGGTATTTGTATATCTGTGGACATACATGTAAATATATATCTATCTAGCTATGTGTATCTCTCTCTCTCTCTCTCTATATATATATATATATATATATATATATATATATATATATATATTTATTTATTTATATGTACACATATACATACCTATGTATATGGGGTAAATTCATACATCAGGTCCACAATGTCAAAACTCCTTCCTGCACAGCTGCACTGTTCTGCCTTGCTACAACACAGACAGGTGCCACATATAGACACAGCCTAACATTAGGGGGCTATATATAGGGCCAGTTTGCAGGTAACTGTTACACACCTATGGTATTTCAGCATGCTACAGTACATGTTAACCTGAATGTCCTGCAAGTGGTGGGCTCTGAAACCCACGTGTCCATCATTATGGCATTACTTCCACCACCAGCTATTGGCCACAGTACTATACATCCCTTCCCTTACACACCACACACTATATTGGCATACATCTTATCAGTTGGTGCTGCTCTACACAGTTGACGGGTATGGCCCACTACCCACAGGGAGAAACTCTAATGTCCATAGCAGTTGTTCAGCTGAAGATCATTACAACAGCTACACCAGATGGCACATGTATATCATTCCACATAATCTACCCCAGTATTATGGACCAAGTACTGCAGTCAATTACATGCATATATTCTTCATATACCTGTTGTGGGAATGAGATCTGTTGTGGATAGTATCCTTGCAGGAGGTATTTTTTTTTCACTCCTTAGCCTGCTTCTTTTGCTGTCTTTTTTGGTGTTGTTGTGGTTCAAGATCTGTTGTATGTTTTCTGTTTGTTTTCTCTTTCTTTATCTGCATCTCTCTCTCTCTCTCTCTCTCTCTCTCTCTCTGTCTCTCCAGTAAATGGATTGAGCTGCTTGGAATAGATTGCAGCATGGCTTTTGTGGGTGATGCACATAATCAGGTGATGGTCTCTGCATGCAGCATGCTGTGTAGTACTTCCAATTACCACTGTCATGGCAACCCAC
This sequence comes from Protopterus annectens, assembly GCF_019279795.1. Classification (NCBI taxonomy): domain Eukaryota; kingdom Metazoa; phylum Chordata; order Ceratodontiformes; family Protopteridae; genus Protopterus; species Protopterus annectens. The sequence goes on along the minus strand of NC_056731.1, from coordinate 1,627,624,253 downwards.
TACTATAAATCCCTACATCATGTGGGCATGGTCCCTTTACCTTTCCTGTATGGTAGACATCCTTCCTCTGTGTGGGCAGCAGTGTTACAGATAGCGAGTAGCAATACCTCTTACAAGAGGACTTGCACACTCAGGCCAGCTACATATTTGTATGAGGTTCCAGAACTACAATCAGAGAGTGTGAGTACTGCTGTTGTATGCATTGTGTAGCACCAGTGTTACAGGGTTTGTGTGTACATACTAGTTTAACAAGGACTGCAGTCTGTCTGAATGGCTCTCAACTGTGTGCCTATCCACTTGATGGCCAGAGGTGTGCGTGTTACGTTTTACCTGACCACCACACAGGTCTTGTGTCAGATATATTGTGTGTGTGTTGAGTGCTATCAGTACATGGCTACATCCATTTTTGTTTCTGACTTCATATTCCTGACTAAGGGTATGTTGCAGACTATCCTGTAACACCAGCGACTTGCTTAGTGTATGACAACACTATTTCACATATGGGCCTGTGTTCCAGCCTCTGTCCTCCACCTACATACCAGGCTTTATCCATATGCCATGCTGTCAGGGGGTGTTATGTAGTGGCCTGTGAGTATGTCATGCTGCCATTCCTGCCATCATTCCACTGCTGTTGTGGCCCCCAGACATATTGTGGGGTTGGGTCCATATATGTGCGGACTTCATCGGCACAATAAATGTGTGCCATTATGCAGTCCAGAGACCAGTGTATGTGACAGTGGTATATGGCCCTGCATGTCAGTCTATGGGGGGTGCACCATAATTAACCTAGGCTGTTACAACATGTGAGGAGTATCAGGGGTAAGCTGCCTTAAGGTATCTGGATGTACATTACCATACAATTCACCCTGGGTAAATGCAGGCCTACTGCTTCCTGCCATACAGACTGTTCTGTTTGTCAATGTAATTGTGATGGTTTCAGCTATGCCTTGTTATGTAACAGATACAGCCAATTTTGTCAGCTGAGGTCTTTACCCCATAGGAATTGTGTACAGAGTGTAGATAGAGGCTGCTGGGCTATACATCTGCATTACTTACTGTTGATTCCTGTGGCCCAGTCTGTCTTTACTGTCTTACTACTTGAAGGCCTTGGCCAGGACAGCAACATATGTAATGCTTTCCAGAATACTGTATTAATGTATATGTTTGACAGTTGCATTAGTCTGTCTATATGTATTTCAGAGTCTAAACAGCTATATGACATGGCATATACAAATGTAATGATACACAAATAAAGCTTTCTCATGTATGCAAACCTGTGTGTGGTATTACATCCTTTGACCTCTCTGTGGGTATATTGTCTTTTGTATGGATGAATCATACAGTGCCCAGTTGGTAAGGTGGCAACTGTAGGCATACTGGTTGTTCCATATGGTGTGCACCCTCTACATATGTATCTTCCTATACATATCTGTGTGTGTATGTGTAGTTACATATATATCTATCTATCTATATAAATATATATATATATATATATATATATATATATATATATATATATATATATATATATATATATATATATATATATATATATGTATCTGCATATATGTGTCTGTGTATATGTATCTTAGGAATGTTTATTACTTCCACATTGTACATTCCCTATGGTAGCCAGACTGTACTGCATATGTTATTGATACCAGCCTGACATCAAACAGGTGGGATGGATTACTGTTAACATCTTGTGCCCATGTTGTGTCAGGTCCTGGTTATGGGATTTGCAACAGCTGGTATTGTATTGCATGGCAGACCTGTTTGGCTGTGGGGGGCATATCAATATGTACAAGACGTATGTTGCTTGGGCCCCCTCACTCCCATTAACAGTGCATGTGGTCATATATGTAAATGTTATGTTCTCTTTTATATCTATATCTATAGATATATATTTGTATATACATATATGTATATATATATATATATATATATATATATATATATATATATATATATATTGCTGTATATATACAGACATATATATGTAGACATATATATTTATAGATGTATGCATATGTATATATGTATATATTTATATATCTATATATATATATATATATATATATATATATATATATATATATATATATATCTATAGATATAGATATAGATATGTATATATGTATTTAGATATAAATACACACACACACACACACACCACACACACACACACACACACACACACACACACACACACACACACACACACACACACACACACACACATACATCTATATGTATAAATACATTTTCTGTACTGCTGAATGACTGTGCTGGATGATATGTTTGGGAAAATATCAGGGTTATGTATATCTGACATGACTTAGTGGTAAATCACTTTGACAATGGTGTGCACAGGCCTGGGTTTGAGACTTGCAAGGGCTGTTTATTTTGTTGCTGGGCAGAACAAGGGCCATTGGATACAGAGTGATTAAGGCACTTTAAAGCAGTTGTAAGTGGGTTTGCATGGATTTGCTCGACGGTAAGCACTGCTAACTTCCAGTTACAGTTTCTTATACTCAGATTCTAAATTGCTTAACCTGTGTAGGCATTGCTTACCCCCACGCAAACAGGCTTAATCCCACTTACTGCTGCTTAAAAGTGCTTACTCCCACTTACCCCCATGCTAGTTTCTTTAAAAGAAAAGAAAAAAGGGCTGATAGGAAAGTGGTGAAAAAGAGGCACAAAGAGGGAAAGGCAGTAGGGAAAAATAGCTAGGGATGTGCAGGAAGGGTGCAGGGAAGGTCCATAGTTGCCCATTTCTTCTACAGCAACAGCTGTGTATATACACTGAATTTGAGGATAGATTTGGACACTCAAACCCCTGAGAGATGGGTGAGGACAACAATAATATGTTGTGAAGCCAATTAGACCAGATTACATGTGTCCAGTGGACACATGTGTGAAATGAACAGCTATGTATGGGGCGAGATTTTTTTTTTTGGGAACAGATTGCCCTTTTTTTTTTTTTTTTTTTTTTCAGGTGAGAGTGGGATGTTGGGGAGGGATACCAGGTATATTTGGGGAGATAGGTTGGGAAGGTTAGCAGACAAGATAAATAAGATGTATACAGGGGTGGTATATGATACATGTGGGGGGTAAACACCTTGATGGGGAGGGGTGTTGGGAAATCGGAAGCCCATGAGCCCCCTAATGGAAACAGTGGGACTGAAGTCCCCACCCATGGGCAGTCACCACTACACCTTCACAGCCCCGAAGGTGGCTGTGCTGAGGGCTGTCAGAGAGCCAGGCCGACCCTCTAGTCGTGACACGCGTCCCTCAAGCTGGCATAGCAGATCTCCAAACTCCCAGTGGAGCTCGCTACACACCATGACCCAGACCTGTGGGTGACAGGTTCTTGTCCGCATCCACTCCCAGGGGGGCGTGCCCCATCCCCTGAGGTGGTTCCACCCGAAGGTGGTGAATGACCAACAGACGTGGAGGTTCCAGGTTGGGCTCCAGACATGCTGGTGCCCCATGCCAGGTCTGCTGGGACCAGCATTCCCATATGTGCTATGGTGTTTATGTTTTATCAACATATGTGGGTTAATAATAGTCAATACATTCCAGGATTAGGTATAACAGCATGCATAGATATTCCCATTAACTCAGACACCAGATATGGAACAGTTGCATAGCAAACGGAACACATGCATATATGGGACCACAGTAGTAATTACAACAGCATGCAGGTACATTGATGGCACCATGCCAACAATGTGGGAGCATTTCAACATAGCACATGCATAGAAACAGATTTAAATAATTATCGAACAATAGGACATATGTCTCAATATTACAGTGAAGTCATCACATACCAATTGTGTTGGGTATTTAGTTTATTGTTGCAGATATGGTGGGGGGGTGATATCAATTAACAACTAGTATATTCCTGTAGTTCACATTACATTCCTTGTCAGTGCTGTTATCTTTACCTTAAAAATATTAGTACACTACACTATTGGCTTACTTTGGACAGTGGTATGGCTGTCAACAACTATATACATGAACTGGTTTTACCTACAGTATACAACTCTTACCTGGTAAACCTGTGGAGGAATTGTTTGTTAGCACCTGTCCATCTCTTTTTACACAGACTCTGGGCATGTCCTGACCACATGCAGGTGAACCGGGATATATTTCAACTATTGCCCTCTTAAAACTTTAGTAAATTACAACACTCTTATACAGCATTTCCTAGACAGTTATATTATGTAGCACAGTGTGGTACATAAAATATTCAGAGCATTATTATTATTATATTATTATATTATTATATTATTGAATTATTATTCAGAGCAAATGCAGCACTCACAGTGCCATACAATGCCAAAGTAAACAGTATCAATACAGGGTATCAATCTTTTATTTCTAGGCACAGTGTTCACATCTGACAGACCCGTGGGAACAATGTTTGTTAGCACTACCTGAATGTTGCCACACAAATTACCAGATTCCACATTAGTATTATGCACATACATCTCACTCTGTTACTGTACAAACTCTGGTCACAGCTTGACAACATGGGGGTGTAGATGGGACATAATTGGCTTATTACTCTCATAACATTTTGGGGAGTTGCTAGAGTGACGGGTTTGTTCTTATAGATGTGTGACAATCAGTTGTATTTCTTGTTTGCTGCCTAAATGTCTGGGATAATCCCACTGATTTGCCAGGTGGACAGGGTGACAGGCAGCAGATATGAGCCGATTTACTGGACATTCTGGACATATCTGTACAGTTGTGGGGTATGATTCTGTATGCAGCCTACTACCACTCCCAGGATTTGAACCATGGCTGTGTGTGCTAGAAATACAATAGTTCATGTCTCAGTTGAGTGTGCTATTTGTATTTTGTTGTCTGCCTTTTCACTGTTTTCTGTCTATGTCTGTCTCAGTTGTACTATATGACCTCTTGGGATTACTCCAGTCATATGCAGACATTCCTACACATTTTTTATTTATGCTGCACAGTGTGGGTAACAGTGCTTAATACAACAGTACTATTAAGTGATTGCAAATCTACATTACATATCATACCAGAGTAAACACATGCAGTCCAGCAGTTGGACCTTTATTGTCAGGCTATTATACTTTTATTTACATACAACCTATATGAAACTCTTCCTGCCATATTCTCTGGTGTATGCAGTATATGCCTTAAACAATGCAGGTTTTATACAGGCAATTAACTTGCTACCAATTTTAGATTTATTTCCTATGACAGTACATGCAAGAGTATTACTAATGTGCCTCACGTTGCAACCGCTCCAAACAACATCCATGGGCCTCCTGGTTCGTAGCCTGCTCACTTGCTCCCGTGAAGGATATAAGAGGAATATTTAGCCATACCTATCCATAATATACATGAGCTGGCAATTATTAAACAGGTAGTGGACTGATACTTACACACGACTGGGACCTCCGTTGTTCTCCTAGCCTCTTGGATACACTGATCCAAGAGATCCCCCCTTTCAACCCTTCAGGTTGGCATAGTGATGCCTGACCTGCTAACCAGTTCGGAGTATGCCAGTGACACTGGTGAGGTCACGGGCAAGATGGTCCCAGGCTTCTGCTTTATATTGGGAACCCTGGTACTGGCCCTGCAGCAGTCTCTGGTCATGGTCTTTAACAAGGAGTCCTGCTATGACTCTGGACTCCTGGATGCCCTAACGCTGCACCAGAAAGCACGCACCCTCTCCCATTCCAGACATATTGCCTACAAGGGGAAGCTATAACCAGTTATGAGATGTATTCCCGCCTGTTGGGTTTAAATAGGGCTAATTTCCCACACTTTGCAGTGATTGGATAGTTCTGAATAGTTACCAAAAAAAGTGGTGGTAAGAAAACTCCAAAATACAGTACCAAATGAATCCAAAAAGAAGAGCGGAGAGCTGAATATATGGACTCAATCTACTATTTTAGCTGCAGCGTGATTTTTGTTTTTGTGCAGTGCAACGTGATTTGAATAAAATAGTAGATTGAGTCCATATATTCAGCTCTCCACTCTTCTTTTTGGATTTGTATAGTTCTGAATAGGCTAAGCTATGGGCAAACCTGTTTACCTAAGGTTGGCATTGCTTAAAGGGGTATACCAATGGGCAGACTGAGTTAGCTGGCCTACACACTGCTTACACCTACTAAGCTGGGCTGTGCAATGCTTAGCATTGCTTAATATGTAAGTTGCATTATATTTGCTTTTTGGCATTGATTTATTATTCATTACATGTTATATAAGTGTTTGGTATCCATGATTCATGTGTACATACACTGTATGGGGTCCTTGTGGTTATTAGGGATCTCAACACTTTATTACAATGACACATCACATCTGGGCTTAATGCAGTACTCCAGTTCACATATTTATGTTATGTAGTAGGTTATACAACATAAAGCTGTATATAGATTCCTTTCACATGTTCAGTTTGAATTCCCTATAGTGAGGATCTGTTTGGTGATACCTCAATCCTATGCACTGCTGTGATGGCTTAGTGATTAACTACTGTGACTATGGTGTACAGGGTCCTGGATTTAACACCTGCAAAGGCTGTTTATTTTGTTTCTGGCCAGAACAGCGGCTGATGCATACAGAGTGATTAAGGCACTTTTAAGCAATTGTAAGCGAGTTTGCGTGGGTTTGCACGAAGGTAAGCAATGCTAACCTCCAGTTAAATATACCTACAGAGATTTAGCTACTAAATTGCTTACTCTGTGTGCGCATTGCTTACCCCCACACAAACAGGCTTAAACTCACTTTCTACTGCTTATATATGTTTACTCCCGCTTACTACTGCTTAATCCTGCATACATTTGCTTACCAGTGCTTATTCCCGCTTACCACCACATTGATTTAGACAGTATTGTGTACTGGTTCTTGGGAAAGTGGTGGATTAGGAAACTTTATGCAGGTATTATTCATTACACATTTTACCTTCCATTTGTATCCTTGATTCCTATGTACATGTAATGTATGGGGCAGCTGTGATTATCTCTGCACTTTGCAACATTATGACAATGACACCTCACATCTGCATTTAATGCAGTACTCCAGTTCACAAATATTTGTTATTTAGTCGGTTCTGCAACTAAAAATATTGGTCATAAAGTGATTTGACATGGAAAATGGAATGGGACTCAAACCGTGAATGACTGCTCATAAGGTGAATGCTCTGCCCACTACACTGTTGCTATACTGCTTTATTTGCATATATCTTGCTTTTTATCCTCTTGTGCCATTTAAGCTGCATTAACTGTACCTAACTGATGGGCAAACCCATGCACCTATAGTTAAATTTAATCTGTTTCATAAAAAAAAATCTTTATATTTGCAGTTTTAACTATTGCTCTTGTAAATGTGGGGGGATGTTGCTGGGGGTATGCGAACACCTATGAGTGGTCTCGCTCATTCTTTTATTAATACTCTGCTGTTCTTCAATGCAGGGGCATGTATATTGAGCTCTCAGACATGCCCCCTGCACTCGTACACGCTCCATGTAAGTTTAGGAGCTCAGGCAGCACGCCTTCATTAATATACATGGCACGCTGCCATCCTGCTCCTAAACGTCTGCTTCCGTGCTGGACTAAGCTAGTCCTGCATGGAAGGATAGTGAATCCAGGGGATTGTCTTTACATTTTTGTGTCATTTGGTCACTGTCAGTTTTTTAAGCTTGCATTATGAGTAGTAGCGTTCAATCCTATTGGAAGTGGATATACTGATATGTAAATGTTATACCACTAAGGTGCCTAGATTTTTTGGCCAGCTGGATCTATTTGAATTTGAACCTATTTTACAAGTCTGTAGGTGAATCAGTATATTGTGAGCTAAAATAAAAGAAGATATCTGCAAACAACTTTCATAGCCAGCTTTAGGCACCAGTGAACTCTGCAGTCACAAGGGGCCCCTTAAAATCCGCAAGTTATCTTATTTTGATACTTATTTGTCAAACCAGAAAAAGATAGCACAGCAAGCTCATGTATGAACCACATATGTAATAATAGCTGATAGTATGATGGCTCCTAAGGATTGGCACCATTTCTTATCCTTTAAAATTCAAAGATATCTCTGGTTGCATTAACAGTGTTTTATCAAATACCGGACTTTTTATTTTCATTTACAGTTTTGCCACTGAGATAGTGCCCTTGACATAGTTAAATCCTGCTGGTGGGCATTCTCTCCACTAAAATTAATATCATAACTGCTTTAGGCACCCACAATACCCCTGGCTACAGGGCCCCCCTAATCATCCTTGATTATGTGGGAGCCCTGCAAAAGCTAATGCTGTTTAGGGACAAAATTACATAACATAAAAATAATTCTCTGATTACTCTCTTTATCTTAAATAGGGTTGTAATATGACCCTGTTAGGATAAAACAAGAAATCATTGAATGAACATGAGCAAGTAAAGTGCTAGAGATTGGTAGTCTAGACAAGTCTTTGATTTCAGTGCTTAAGAAGAGCAGATACTCATGATCTTCATGGACCTATATAATTATTGGCAGGACATCAGATACTATAACTCTTGACTTCTTTGCTCAAGAACTCTGGACAAAGCCGAATAAAATGACAAAAAAAATACTCAAATCAGGAATACTTTTTAAAATATTAATGTAATTCAGTTAAAGGTAATTGAATAACACATTCTTTACCAGCATGCAATTCTGGACAATAAAGAGTATGAAACTTTAATGCTTGGCATTATTACTGACTGACTGTAATCCCAAATCAAAAATGCTGTGTTTGGACAGGGCAAAAACATGATGCAAAATCAGGGACTTTACATGAAATTAGGGCCAGTAACAAGTATGCATTACTCCTGAAGAATGCAAACCGACAGTCACTTACCTAGTGTGGCAGTACTAGTGTCATACAGTGTAGTGCTAATAAGTGTAAAAATAGTAGTGATATGGCTTATCCTTGTGCGTGTGGTGGGGCTGTACTATAAGATTAACAAACTGGCTATGATTCTTTCACTTTCGATCACAAACATCATCGGCACTACCATTATGCCTATGGGTAGGGAAGGAGAAGGGCAAGGTTGCTGTGTATTTATGAGTAATAGGTTGGCAATAATTTTGTTCACTTACCACAGCAAACATAGACTTTACAGATCATAGGCTGGTTGGCCGGCAGAAAGAGGATGTATGTGACAGCAACTGCTCATTGCCAGAATTTTGCAGTGAGCAGCATTGCCAATGCACAGTGCTTTGCTATAAATGAGTTCTTGGCTGTGGCTTTTTCTATGTGGAGTTTGCATGCCCTTCCTGTCTGTATGTGTCTATCTGTGTTCTGGTTTCTACTACTCTGAAAGACATGCAGTAGGTGAAGTGTCATTCTTCCTGCTACTCTGAAGGTGAACATGGTGTGTGTGTGTGTGTGTGTGTGTGTGTGAGTGTGTGTGTGTGTGTGTGTGTGTGTGTGTGTGTGCTTGTGTGTGCGTGTGTGTGTGTGTGTGTGTGAATGCGTGTGTGCGTGTGTGTGCATGTGTGTGTGTGTGTGTGTGTGTGTGTGTGTGTGTGTGTGTGTGTGTGTGTTTAAAACATTCACTGATTTGTATCTGTGTACACATGCAATAATGCTGGGCACATATGTAACTTTTCTGGGTAGTAGTAAAAAATGAAGTCAACAAGTAATTATTTTTCAAAAATAAAGCATAAAATATGTCACACAACATTAAGACCTTTAGATTTTTGAGGATTCTGATGGACATCACAAGTCAGACTATATAAATGGATTTTGACATAGACATATTAGTGGCCTCTGTCTTCAACCACACCCATTCTAAAACCAGTCCTGCTCAGAGGTATATACAGAAGGTTGCTGTAGCTTGACTAGGGAACTGGAGAGGGTGTGGTTATTACTTGCTGAGTTTTTATCTCAATCAGATCACAGATTTCTGCACAGGAGGTCATTATTGCATGTGTAGGGGGCTGGATACGTTGTGGTCATTGCTTGTTTTCTCACAGATCTCAAAGGTCTGCAACAAAGTTTATTATAGGTTTTGTAGAGGCAGAGTACTATCCAGGAGCAAGAAGTCAGAATACATTACTATGATCATTATTTTTTTCACTTTCCTCACAATCACATATCAGGCATGTACACAAGTTACTGCCTTTTTGGGGTAGGGGTGAGGATTAAGGAGTCATGTTACGTATATGTGTGATAGCAGTCGTTTGAAATACATGACTGTAGCCATTTGAACTTCTGCTTTCATCCCAATCTAGCACCAGAGGGATTTACATACAGTGACTGTCTTTTTTTTAGAGGGGTAGGAAGGGAGGTAGTATTCCCAGATAGGATTTGTGTATGCTCTCAAATATTTGTTTTGTTAGTATATTTTGAGCTACTATTTGTCAGTTTTGAACATTAAGCCTTGTGCACAACTTGTGTCCTCCTTAAAGGAAAAAAAAAGAACACTGAAATTATTTTCTTTCTCTTTACTTTTGTTTAGACCACTACTGGATCAAAAGGTTGGGAAAATATTCTAAAATACACCTCAGAGCATATACAACCCTCAGGTTTCTCTGGGCCTCGTGGACTACAGACACATGGCTTAACTTATTTATTTCCTACGCAGTTATTGTCCTAGTAAGGTATGTTGAAAGGATGCAAGGAAAAATAATGTTGAACAGCAATGCTGAATTTCTTTCCTTAACCAAATTTTGTTAAAGACATCATTGGGTTAAGAGGTTGTTAAAAAATTAAAATGCAATTCATAGCATATAAAAGCCATATAGCTTCTTGAAAAAGCTGATGAATGGGGCAAAATATGTGAAAAGGAAAAAAAAAAAACATAATGTGTATGGTGTAGGGGGCAGAAGGGAGCATTAGTTCATATAACAGTTTTGTGTGGTCACAATTTTTCATTGCAATCAGATATCTAAACTGTAGTAGCTAAACAGCTAATGGGGTAGAATGCTGTTGGGGATGAAAGTATCTTACCATTTAATCATGTTCTCATTGTAAGCAATTATTGATCTGGGTTTGCAGGGCTAGTGTGCATTTGAGTGAAGTTAAGTTGAAGTATTTTACTGTGGCTACAGTGACTAATCTGTGAAACAAATCGCAATTAGATTTGTGAAGTATACTTAGTTGACAAAGTGGTTATAACTACTGGGTGGGGATGGGGAGTCATCTGTTGATCAAAGTAACTTTTCTTTGTGTCATATGCCAATTTTAAATTGTTGATCTGGATTTACAGGGCTAACATGCATTTGTGTGAAGTACATTGGTATAATTTACTGAGGCTACTTTGCAAGACCAGACAACATTTTGTAAAGCTATTTAAAATACTTTACTGTGGTCATTTTTGATCAGTCAGACATGCCAGGCATATGCAGTCAAAGTGGTTGTATCTGATGAATAAGGATATTGGATGATTATAATGAAAACTGTTTTTGTACCCTTATGGTAAAAATATTCTAAAATGGTTAGTTTGGCTATTGGACAGTATATCTTGTTTTACTTCTAGCAAGAAAAACCTTCAAGAGGTCAAACAAGATTTATTTTGTTAACCACAATGGAGATGAAAGCGAACAACCAAAACAGTAACCAAGACAAATGGTTCGCTTGGAGAAACCAAATGAGAGTTCAAGACCGAGTAGAAAATATCCAAACAGTTTATTTGATAACAAGCACACAGAATCACTTGATAAACCCACGGAATCACTAAACACATAAAATACGTATTTGAACGTTTTCTTCAGAAGGCAAAAGATTTGCCTTCTGAATAAGACGTTCGAATATGTATTTTATGTGTTTAGCGTTAAAGTGAGTCCGTGGGTTTATCAAGTGATTCTGTGTGCTTGTTATCGAATAAACTCTTTGTATATTTTCTGCTCGGTCTTGGGCCCTCATTTGGTTACTCCAAGCGAACCATTTATTTTGTTAAACCATAACTTGTTTATTAAACAGTAACTATAACAATCTGATAGATAAGTATGCATTTGAAATTGTCACAGAGGTCAATATAAAAGAACATGTGCATTTATGCATGTCCTAAATGGAGTGCTTTTCATTTCCAAATATTTGCCAATAGGAGTCAAAAACAGATGTTGGATGTCTTCTTTAAATATACATAAGTTAGTAGTGGAATTACTGCTATTATGTCTAAGTAGACATCCAAGAATGCAGAAGAGCATCTTCCTCAGCAACAAAGTGATGAGATTACTGCTGAAAATATGAAAGAATAGGGGGTCATCAGTGAATGATTCAAATGTGAATATTTCTACTTCTCAAAGATGTGGTAGTAGCAATATATCTTCTCCAGAGTTAAAAAGAAAGAAACATAAACCTGATCTTTAACACATGACATTTGGATTCACACAAATAAGGTGGTTGTTCTCAATGTGTTGTGTGTTCTGATATTATGCAATAGTGCCATGGCTACAGCAAAACTTAAAAAAGACATACATATCAAGTACGAAAATAAGAGAGTATGTGTTAAGTTCTCAGCAGGCACTGGAGTATACATCTATACATCTAAGAGCACAGGAATGAGTTTGCTCTTAAAGCATCATTTCTGATATCACTTAACACTGCAAAATTTTTAAAAAAATCAGCATAAGACAAAACTGCATGCAGGAAGCATACTAGTCAATGTTAGGTGATAAATTTGCTAAGAAAATAAAAACAATACCCCTTTCTAACAATATTGTTTAGAATTGTTGAATTATGAGGCATGAAGATATTCATCAACAACTTATACATAAAATTAAAATGTAAAATATTGATGCTTTAGGTACACAGAACGGGATGAAAATAAAATTAAGGAATAGTTTCTGGAACGGTTTGGAAGTAAAAGTCTATACAATTGATACTAAAATGTTTTCAGAATTGTCTGATTACATTTTAAGTATTAATTTAAAATTCACAGACCGTGTTTCACTTGTTTCAGCTTGTACTGAAATTGTAGCTAGTATGGATGGTAGACATCCAAGATCAGTCACAAAAATGAAACAGATAGCACCAAATATAGAAAGCACACATTGTATAATACATGGGAAATGTTAGCAAACAAAAATACAAGTGCTACATTGAATAAGTATTACAAATAGTTCTTATGACAGTTAATTTGTATAGTCAACTTCTTTAGATTGAAGGCTTTTTGCAATGTTATATGATGAAATGGGTTGTTCTCATAAAACATTATTATAAGCTGATGTTTGCAGACTTTGTGATATGAGAGAAAAAATAATTATATTTCTGTCAAACAAAAACTGTGATCTTGTATCATTTTTCAAAGAAAGAGAATGGAAAATGTAGTTGTGTTTACTTGTAGATATGTTTTAATTTTTGAATGAGTTTAATTTATCTTTTCAGAGAACATACAAAACAGTGTTTGACGGTTATAATAAAATAGAAGCCAAAAGGACAAAATTAAACTTCAGATGCAAAGAGCTGAAAAAAGATGTTTTGAAAAGTTCAACCTCTGATTGTTCAAATGAATCAGTCAGAAAAGGAAATGAAGACTGCAGTTTTAGCCAACTAAAATGTATTATCATCAACCATTTGAAAATGCTGTCACTTACATTTGAAAACTATTTTCCCAAGAGAAGTTTTTTTGTGTGTGTATCTGTGTGTGTGTGTGTGGGGGGATATCAACAAACGAGTAAAGAATTATCTATCTGAAAATGCAGAAGATCTGTTGGCCGATCTTTTGTCGGACATTATAAATAAAAATCTGAAGACAAAGTTACCTCTTGATACATTTTGTGCAAAAATTCACAATAAGTATGGAATTTTAAGTGAAAAGGCTTTCAGGATCTTACTCCATTTTCCATCTACATGCATATGTGAAACTGGATTTTCATCTGTCTCTGCAACCAAAACTAAATAGTCTTGTACCAAATAATGACAAATTATGCAATATAATGCTAGACCATCCTTCCACCTGAGACTGTGCATGTGTGAAGTCTGAAACAGTTACACTGTTATATATTTGTACAATTTGCATTATGTGCAAATATTTTGCTGATTAAATGTTTCTTCAGAATTTTTGCAGAGGTACCACAAAAATAAATATTTTGCTTAAGGTTCCTAAGTGTGCCAAAGTTTAAGAAGCACAGGTCCAAATGGTAAGATGAAGGGAGGAATTGTCTACCAAAAATAATGATACTCCCATTTTAGTACACTAATAATTTACAATGCAGAGTTCCTTTTGGGGGGTTTGGATGTCACAGGGTGATTTTAATAGCCCCCAGTTTACAGTCTGCAAATTTTGTTAGCCAGCGGTCTTGGCTATCTGCTTGGAGATCTGAGAAGTAAAGCCCAACACTTAGCCCAGAGGGACACCACTGGTCACATTCATACTTTCTAAGGAGGTAGCTACAACTCACACTGTGTGAGTTCTGTCTTTAAGTCAGTTTTCTAGCCATCTTATCACATATGGGTCAATTTTTAAAGTATTTAACGTCTATGATGCCATCATGGATTATTAGTGTTAAAGATATTAGTCAGGTCAAATTATATGTGTATCACTTGACCACCATGTGCAGACTCTGTAAACCTTTCAAAGATGTTAATGCAAAGATGTTTACCAGATTCAGTACACAGGATGCATCCTTCACAAAGCCAAACTGTTGGGACTGAAGCCAAATAAGATTTTTGCTATCATAGTTTATGAGGTCAGTTAAAATATATTCCACAACTTTACAGATAAGGTTGGTAAGACCAGCTATACTCTCTCCACTTGCAAAGATTATGGAAAAATGTATTCATAGACATCTCATGCACCACCTAATCCAAAATTGCCTTATGGCAGACACTCAGCATGGCTTCCATCCTCATCACAGCACTACTTCAGCCCTCCTAGCCTTTACTAACACCATAAACCATAATCGCAACAATAATTATATATCCTCAGCCCTCTTTTTGGATCTTTCCGAGGCATTCGATATGGTTGATCACCAACTTTTAATCCACACCCTGCAAACATTCTGTCTAGATACTGGAGCCCTACAATGGTTTCAATCCTACCTGAATGGTCGACAGCAGGCTGTCCTCTGACAGATCAAACTCTCTAACCTTCTACCTAACACCCTCGGAGTACCACAAGGCTCTATACTAGGGTCCTTGCTGTTCTCCATCTTCATTAACTACCTTTATTCTGTCATCCCAAAAGTCAGTTGTATCCAATATGCTGATGACTCTACTCTGATTTGCTCAGCCATATCTCCAGTAGAGTTATGGTCAGCTACCCAGACCACCTTTAATACAATAGAAAACTGGCTTTCTGAACATCGTCTGATCCTAAATCCCAAAAAAACTAAAATGCTGTTATTTTCACCAACATGTAGGTCTACCGCTTTCACCTTTACCATAAAATCAAATGATGGCACAATAATCTCCCCTGACCCATCTACAAAACTATTAGGTGTCATCATAGACAATAATCTAAAATTTGACCTACATGTTAACCAAACTATCAAAACCATCAATAAAAAACTAGGGTCACTTTACAGAATAAAAGCCATTCTAAATACTCCAGATAAAATTGCCATAGCTCGCTCTCACCTTCTTTCAACCCTTCTGTATGCATCCCCTCTACTCTTGAATTTGAACAAGACTGTCCTTAACAAACTCTCAATTTGCTACCACCACATTGCCAGGTTTGCCACTGGGCTACCTTTTAGGACACATCATTGCATCAATCTAAATCAGCTTGGTTGGCTTGAACTACCCAGCCTAATCCAGTATAACCAACTGATTATGGCCTATAAAATTCTCTATAATCCGGACAATACTCCTGCACTTAAAAATATTATCACCCCCTATAACAATCCTAGACTGCTTCGATCCTCTAACAAACTACTAATTCAGAAATTAAATTAATAACACAGCCGGTGATTCTCTCTTTGCAAACTCTGTAAGTAGATCCTGGAACTCTCTTCCAGCTGATATTACCTTACTTTCCACCTTAGGTCAATTTAAAACTAGACTCAAACAACATTTGTCATTTAACTGGCTATGTCAGTGTATCAAGCCTGGCTAACTCACTCTAGAATGTGTAAAAATCTGTTAACCAGTTTACTGTGTAATTTAATTTAATCCTGATTTGTGCTCAGGATTAACTGTAACCTGTGGAACTTGTTTAACTTGCTTACTTATGTAATCTCTGTAAATAGTCTGTTTGTAATATGTAATGCTGCTATTATGTAATGCTGTATCTGCTTACCCTTGGAGCTTTTCTCCCCGGGCCTCCGCTGAAAATGGACATGCATCCAGTCGGACTATCCCGGTCAACAAATGTAAAATAAATAAATGATAGCATTTTCAGTGCCTTTGTAATGCTTTAGATATTTTCCTTGAGAAAAGTGGATTTGGATCTGCTATATAATTTAAAAATATTATTTCATAATATTTATAATAGTGGACCACCAGAGTTGTTTATTTTTGAATTTAGCTCTGGTATGGGCTGCTAGCTCTATGCATTTTCTACATGGGTGTGCTCTATCAAGGCCAGGAGAGGTTCTGCCAAAAGTGAAGTTTGATATTTCATAACACAGTAGGTTGAGATTGGCATGTTTGTAGTCTTCAAATTCAGTGGGGTTTGCTGTAAATGCTTTTGGGAGTTTAAAGGAATACATCACAGGTTTATGGTTAGACTTCACTGGGGAACGAGAAAACAGAGAGTGGTGCAAGAAGCAGCCATATTTGTAGGAATCAGGCTGAGACTGCTGTGTCCTCTGGCAGATTTGTTTATCAACTAAACAAGTTGGCTGGGTGAGTGCTCGTTATTCTGGTTATATGTAATACAATGGGATGGTAAATGTGTTTGAATCACTTAAGGGGTGTGACTTCATAACATGATTCTTTTGTGCTTCCTGACAACTGGAATAAAAGAGAAGTGGGAGAGGATTTTGTGGTCATATTAACATTAGGGGCAGACAACAATAGTTTAAGAACACAATAATATGTGAAAGAGGAGAAATCCAACTACAGTTAAAGAACAAAATAATACAGTTAAAATTTGAATGCACCAAAAACATCCCCAGCAATAGAAATAGCAAAATGAAATCAAGTACATTATACTTTTTACTTTCCTTGTACAGAGACATTCAGAATGTTTGTCAGTTTAGGTTTAAAATGTCTCCAGACAAGTATAATAACCTGCAGCTTCAGACATCTAGACACAAAAGACAGTCAAAGCCCACCAGGCCATGCTATAAATAGCAATTAAATAAAACAAAGGAAAAAAGAGACCCAAGCAGAAAACAGGTTTGCAAAAGCCAGTGGTGCTCAGGCACTTAGAAAAATGGTAGCAATTAACCTTCTATTACAGGACTAATTAATACAGTTTCCATGTAAGCCCCAATGTGTGGCTAAACAAATTGTTTAAGTTAAAGAATAAAAATAATAAAGTTACAGTTAAAATGCTTCAGAAACAGTTCAAGTGACAGAAATAGTAAAGCAGCACCAAGTATAATATAGTTACCAATGTGGAAACATTAAAATGATATGAGAAACTGGAAGGAAAATAAAGTCTTGGAGGTGTTAATTTTTTATGTAAGGATCTAAGTGTATACCAAGGGAGCCCCAGAGAAAGAGGATGCAAACTATACATGAAGAGCATTTGGAAGTCTTGAAAACAAGACTTGTGATAAAAGTAAAAATCAGGTTTCCACACATGGTTGTGACAACTTAAAAAAATGTTGGCAGAATGTTTATCGAACCAGTCAAATATGCAACTCAACTAAATAAATAAATAAAGCAGCATCCATTCATGTTTGAACACCCTAAGGAACCATGGACTAGACATTGAATTTTCTGGAACAATATAGTTGTTATTGATGACTTACAAGATGGCTATACACTGATCAACAGCTTAATTTCAGCTCTCCCAGTGTAAAAAAAAAAAGAAACTGAGAAACAGGGGCCAGTAACTCTGACAGATTTAGTAAATTCAGTTACTAGCTAGTAAGTTCACTGCCTTGATGTAATCTAGAGGCAAAATAAATCAAAAGTGCTCAGAGCTGATTAAAAAAAGAAGTCTTTGAAGTAGTATATAACAAAAAACTGGGAAAAAGTGGAGAAAGCATTACACAGCTATTCAGATGAACTGATAAAACTATGAAAATCAATCAATTGAAATGAAGAAAATGCTGGTTGAGTATAAGACTGCTCAAGAAGAGATGTTTCAAAAAAGGCTACAGTTGGAGGAAAGCACAAAGGGAAAACATTTCCTGTTGTAGAGAAACTTAAAGGAACAGATTATATTAATTTTATGAAAGCACAAATAAACAACTGGACTGGTATTCCACAGCAGAATTTCTTAATTGAAAGAGCATATTGTGTATCCTTCAAACATGGCCATGAGAAAGCAGCCAAGACTTATATTACTAAAGATGCAGTCATACCAACAGAAAGAGATGATCCTCAAGAAACTGTGGCAGAAGGGCCAAGAATTAAAAATTGGAGATAGTAAAATGTTTGTAGAACATGATAATTCACTGCACACCAGGCAGATGAGAAGCAAATGTATCCCACCAATCAGCGTGTTGAAAGGGAGGTGATATATTCAAGCTGCTGTATCCAGCTGTCTTCAGAATATTTTTCCTGGATGGGATGCTCAGTCATTTCTAATGAAAAATGGGCTAAGGAAGAAATACAAAAGTTTGTCCAGCAAAAAGTGAGCCAACAAACAGAAGAGGACTCTGCTTCTTATTCTTCTGATAATCACTTTGCCAGTGAAACATTTTCCAGTGTTCCAAAGGAAAATGCTTTACAGACAGAAAAAACACAGAAGCTGATTAGCAAAATCAAGAGTTCATTGGACATGAACCAGAGTCTGAGGTTGGGAGACAGAACTTAAAAAGAAGAAGACCAGCAACACTGAAATTAGTGAATACATGTAAGATTACAAAGCATCAGTCACATTTGTGACATATGGCTTTACAAGAAAAAGTGAAATGACTGGACTTTTGTTGACTTTGTTAAACATGTGGGAATTGGGAACTGAAAACCATATACCCCACTTCGTCATTAATATTTGGAAGAACACTGAAAGAACAGGGAAAAAAGTAAATATAACTAAAACAATTTTGTTCTTAACACTATTTTCATAAAACATGGTATAAATTACATGTTATATAGTAAAGCATTTTCAATTACCACTGTATGTGGTGAATAAACTAAAGGAAGCAAGTGCCTTTTTTTCTCTTCTTTTTTAGTTTTAAGAAATGCAGGCATTACAATGTTAAAAGAGAATAAAAGCTGATCAAAAGCATGTTTAACGTAATATGCTATGATCTTGGGTTGCTGAGGTGGGGATGGGGTGTAAAAGTACATAGATTATAATATATGTAGAGTTGAGATGTCTTCTCTTACTTTTGCATAGGTGAATGTCTGATTTAAATTCCTTTGCTTAATCCAATAACATTTTTTGTGTGTAAGAAAACAGATAACAAAACAATAAATGTAGTGAAAAGTTTCCTTTAACAAATAAATGTTCATTTTGAGAAGTCTGCAAATGAGGGCAGCTGCACACTATATTCTTAGGTTTCTAAGGAGACAAGCTGACTGGCATGCAATAAAAACCAAAACACTTTTAAAGGCTAGAAATTAATTTTCTGAAAAAATATAAGTTGTTTTTCACATCTGGGAGGGGAATAAAGATAAGATAAGAACAGGCAGTCATTAGTGTAAATAGGTGCATCTTAGCATGGATAATATTAATTTGAAGTTAGGTTATGTCTGTGTATGCAGCTGTCATTATTTGAAGATGTAAATAGTTTTGTGTGTTTGTTTTAAGTTAATATGTTCTGGGGGAGTTCTGGTGGTGTTTTTTTTTCTTTTTAGATTTTTCATTAAAACAAAAAGTCTTATAAAATGTGACATAGGTTCAAATGGAGATGACAAGAAACAACTATAAAAGATCAACCTGCTAAACCTTGCTGGGTGCATGTAACACAAAAGTTGGAAACAATACATTTAAAAATGCTGCCATATATAATATGTGGGAATAATAATTTCTTATCATAATAACTATACTATTTATATTACTATGAAACATTAATGGCCTCACAGGTATAGACAAAAAGGAAAGAGTATATAATTATATTAAGAAATTCAGACTGCAAATAGCAATGCTACAAGAGTCACACTTGGAAAGATATGAGCATGTGAATTTGATAAAGAAAGGATTTCAGGAGAGATATTCATTAGATTATTGGAAAAAAGAAAAGGGTAATATGTATACTAATTGCCAGAGGAGCTCCAATAGTGATAGAAGGGGGGGGGGGTAATAATAGTAGATCTGTGGTAGTAAGGGGTCACTGGCAAAAGAGGAGTATTATGTTGGCATGTATTTATATTCCACGTAAAATGCTATTCTGGACTTTAAGAAATTTTGGTAGAAATAATCACCTTTCAGCAGGGAATATTAGTTATAGGTGGGGACTAGAATTTGATTTGCAACAATGAGGATTTATCTGTGGACCTAGAAGGGAAACTATAATAAAAAAATATTTGGTATGTAAGATGTAAATTCAGAAGTAGGAACTCTGAGAAATTTTACATATTATTCCCCAAGGTACAATTACTGGGCTAGACTAGACATAAATTATATTTCACATGAACATGTGCATTTAGATGAAAGTGTTGATGTACATCCAATGACTATTTCAGACCATGCACCAATAACAACTAAGATTAAAATGCAGAGTAATTAAGTAAAAATGAGGACCTGGCACTTCACTCCACCTGTTAAAAATAAATGAATTTAATGAGTGGGTTGTGAAAATGATTCAAGAGTTATTAGGGGAGATAGAAATTTCTTCAGAAGTTATAGCTAGTAAGTGGGATAAAATGAAAGTGGACTTTAAAGTAAAGTATAAATAAAAGAAAAAGAAATATAGTTAGGAAGTAACAGAAATTACTTAGAGGGACTGACAAAGGTTAAAGTATTGCAGAATAAGGAAAATAACATAGAACAAGAAGAGGCACAACTGCAGAGTGCTAAAGAGAAAATAAAGGAGTACCTGGATAAAATTCAGAGTTCAGAAAGATTACTGTTAACCAACTGTTTTTGATATTAACTCCAGAGCACAAAAGCTTTTAGCACAGTGACTTAAGCAACAAAAAGTAGAAAGATTTGTTGCCAAACTTAGTGTGCCTATAACACAAAATAAATAAATAAATAACCAGAGATCCTATAGAAGTATTACGGATATTTTGGAAATTTTATGAAAATTTGTATAAAGCAGAGAAATGTGAAAATCAAGAAATAGCACAAATGGAAAGATTTATGGAGGACTTAAGTACGCCATGGTTAGAGGTAGATTAGGCTCAGCAAATAACACTCAGGATAGGAGGAGATGAGATAAAAGGTGACATACAATAAATCTACAGGAAAGTCTCCAGGAATAGATGGTATTCCTGTGGAAGTTTTGAAGATAGAAGTGGAAGAAAGAGATAAAGATCTGGTTGTTTTGTTTAACAGCATTTTACAAAGAGGGGAAGCACCAACATCCTGGAAAAAAGTTATGATGTCTGTAATAGCTAACGACAGCAGAAACTATTCAGACCTAGCTCCATAGAGGCCTATTTCAATTTTAAACCATGATTATAAAGTGTTTATGTCTATAATAGCTAAAAGACTGGCAAAGTCATTGCCAAAATTGATAGATATTGACCAATGTGGTTTTGTGGAGGGAGGCAAACATTTGGCAACATTAACAGAAAGAACAAAGATGATCCATATGGAAGAACAGTGTAAGAAAATTCAGTAGTTGTTAGTGGGTCTTGGTGCAGAAAAAGCATTCAATAGAGTAAGCTGGGATTTTATGAGCAGGGCAATGGAAGCATTTGCATTCTCTGATATAATAATAAGGTTAATTAGAAGGATATATAGGATTCCTTTCTGACAAGTTGTGGCTGAACAGAAAAACCAGGCAGGGATGTTCTTGCTCTCTTTTGATATTTGCTTCACATTTAGAGCCATTGGCAAAGGAAATAAGTGTCTAAGAATTTCAAGGATGTACTTGGTATAGTAATCAAGAAAAGTTATCTCTGATTATAGATTATATTATTTTGTACCTGATAAAAACAGAAACTGACATTTCAGTGTTGTGGAACACCTTGAGACAATTTCAAGCCTTTTGGGGATATAAAATTAATGAATATAAACCGAAGGCTATATCTGTAAACTATGTACCCACATATGAATTGGTCCAGCAATATTCATATTTATGGGGACTGAATAAAATGAAGTATTAAGGAGTATGGATTAAAAGGGATTCTGTTATGGCAGCTAAGGAGATGTGAGAAGAAAATAACAAAAGATAATACAAAAAAGTGAGAAACTGGAAAGTCTTGTTTATGGATATGGATAACAAAATACAAGCAGTGAAAATGTTTTTAACCCCTTTAATTTTATATACAGGTCAGGCATATTTTTATCAACTAGAGGATAAGTTGTGTAGTAATTAATAAAGAGTTGAATGATTTTATCTGGGTAGGGTAAAGGGCAAGGGCCAAAGTGGGATAAGTTAACCCTTCCAATAGATCAAGGTGGTTTAGGATTACCTGATTTGAAGGTATATCTTTGAGATACACAGTTAAGGCTCATATACACAGCACAAGCAGAAAGCTATAATTCAATGTGGAAAGGGATGATGGTGAAGCAGGGAGAAATTCAAAAACTAAAGAAAGAGTGGGATTTTGGATGCAGATCCTTAAGGAGTATAACAGGGTCTTTATTAAAATGTATTACAATTCTATCATCCAAGCAGTGAGAAGAAGAAACTGAAGGCTGTGGTATATCAAGTAACCAGTGGCCTCTGAGAGTAAGTCCATCCTGTGAATAAGCATGAAGTAATTGCTCTTGCTCATTTTGAGAATGGAGAACCAGTGTTGCATGGGCCAAAATGCAGTTACCAGTATCATCTTTGGAGACTCCTGAATCTTTAGAAGAACCCTATTTATCATAGAAAAGTGTGGAAAGGTATACAGGAACATGCCTGTCCATGATAATGAAAAGGCATCTGTCTTCCAGGCCATTGCACATGGAGTCCTGAAGCAGAAATTCTTTAACTGTTTCTTGTGAATGGAAGCAATTAAATCTATTTGAGGCATTCCCCACAGTTGTATCAATTCCTGGAAGACAACAAGTGTAACTTCTATTCATGAGGGTGTATCCTGGTGCTGCTTAGCTTGTTGATACAATTTTCTGCTCTGATGGAATGTAAGTATCCTAGAGGGTCACATTGTGCTGAGTTGCTATTTTCCAGGATATTACAGCTAGAGCAAAGGGGATAGGATCTGGTTTTCCCAGTTTTTATGTATTACATCACTGTGGCATTTATTAGTGTCATCATTTCTTTGACATTTATGTGTTGCAGTTTTGTCTTGTTTGTTCCACAGGGCCTGAGTTTTCTTTCCCTTCGAAATGGCTCCTTAAGCAAAGTCTGTGCATCTGCAGTTACAGACTGAGTAGGGACTGGATGGGAAATAGGGAGACCTGATTTGAAAGACAACTAATTCATCCACCAGAGTAACTCTCTTTTTTACAAACCCCAGCACTGGGATCAGAAATGAAAGAATGAATGGCATTGGGTCCAAACTGATATCATAGCACTAGACCCCCCCCCCATACTGTAGAGAAGGACAAAGCTCTCTATTCAACCTTACCAGCCAGTCAGTAAAACAGTTCACTGTACCTATCCAGGCATGTCCAAAGGGCAGTTTCAGGTGTACTCTCTGGTCCAACTGGTGAATCTGGGCATTTTAAGGCAATGTTACAATTGCCTCATGTACACAGACAACCCTCTCCACCTTCCACCAAACACTAATACGTGCAAGAGATGCAATTATGCAGCCAAACTGGAAGCTAAGCTCTCTCAACCCAAGACTGGACCAGGCAGTCAAGAGGAGAAGGAAATTACTTGCATCACCCCACCAGTCTCACATAGACCTATGAAACCAGCACCGGCAAAAAACACACATAAATACACAAAAACGTACATGGAGGTTCTAAATAAAAATCTGAAAAAGCAACAGAGACCTCCAAAGCAGACATCCAAGCATCCTCCACCCCCCCAACACAAACAATGAAACACATACTTCACAAAACCAGTGTGCCATGCAATCACAGACCGTAAGGTAAAATAACATACCTAACACACTAGTAATAGGTGTCTCTGTAGTCAGGCACACTGACGTCCCATTCACTAGGCAGAACAAGGAGAAGGTTACTGTCAGCTGCTTGTCAGGTGCCAGGATCTGCCACATAACACAAGCACTCAGGTCACTCCAGAACAAGTACAAATATGACTCTGTCATTGTCCATGTTGGTGTGAATGACCTGAGCCGTACCTCCCTGGACTACATGAAAAGAGACATGGAGGAGCTCTCTGATCATGTAGCCCAGACCGGTATGACCCTGACCCTGAGTAGCATCCTGCCCTCACCAAGAATGATACCATGGTATAGAGAAAAAAATATCAATTTCAACAATTGGCTAAGCTTCTGGTGTCATTCAAAGGGGATCCAGTGTCTGTCAGCCTGGGATGACATGCTCGACAAGCCACGCTGCTTCGCTAGAGATGGCTTGCACCTGTCACCCTTAGGCTTTCAAATACTGGCCAAGACTCTTGCCACCCCCATAGTGCCTTTTTTAGGCAAGGCTCAAAAGACAAACCCACTGCCATAAATAGCACAAGTAACAAAAAACTGCGGGTAATGTTACTCAATGCCAAACATCTAAACCTCAAAATGCATGCACTCGAGGCACTCCTCAGTATGGAGAAAATCGATATATGTGCCATAACAGAAACCTGGTTTAAGGCTCCAGAGAGCACCCCAGCACTACCAGGCTCCAACTCATACCATACATTTCGGCAACAAAACCCGGACCAAAATACAAAAGGCGGGGGAGTATCCATATTCATCAAGGATACCCACACCTCCAGGTTATTGGCACAGCACGATGCTTCAGAGATCATCCACATGCAACTAACAGTGGCAAAACTGCTATTCAAATTATAGCTTGCTACAGATCACCCACCATGTCCCAGGACCCCCACTCCACATTCCTGGAAACACTGGGAAACATAAAGATCCTACCAAACACCCTGATATTAGGTGATTTCAATTACCCAAACATTAACTGGGAGAACTACTCAAGTACAAACTCCATTGTCCAACATTTCCTACAATTTATAAACTCAAATGCCCAGGATCAACTGGTCAACACCCCCACCAGAGGTGACAACATATTGGACGTGGTCATCACCAACATGGGCAACCAGTGTTCCACACAGGAGGTCAACCCCTTGCTGGTTAGATCTGACCATAAACTAATCATACCGGATATCCACATTCTGCCACCACCCCCGGTCAAAGAAACCACCATGAAAAACTTTTCAAAAGAAAACTTCACGTTACTTAAGACCGAGGTGGGAAGTTTCAAAGCCCCCATGCTAAAGGATAATGCTGTCCAAGCTGCAAAATCCTTCACTAATGCACTCTATGGGCACCTACAAGAATGCATGGATCATGCTATCCCAAACAAAACCAAGACTCACTCCTCCAAGAAGAGGAAACCAGTCTGGTGGACCCCTGCCATAAACAAGCTATACAATAGAAGGAGGAAACTAGTACAGAAAAGTGTAAAATCCCAAGAAGGGAAAACATCCCTGATCAGTATCAGCAAGAAACTATGTTCTCTCATAAAATCATCCAAGGCTAACTTTGAAAGAAAAATTGCCATGGACTCCAAAGATAACCAAAGGCATTCTTTAGCTATGTTAAGAATCTAAGTAGCAATTCTCAGATTTGCTCGGAGTTAGTGCAGAATGGCACAAAATATGCTGAACCGACCGATATAGCCAACATCCTGGCAGACAGGTTCAGTGCAAACTTCACCCCCCTCTCACCCCCAAAAGGGCCCATAACTATACCAGAAAAATGTAGTGCCCCTGAAATCACAGACACTCAGGTTAAAACAGCCCTCTCCAAAGCCAAAAACACAGCATCAATGGGACTGGACGGTGTTCCAGGCTGTGTCCTACATGAGCTCAAAGATGAACTAACCCCTCACCTAAACACACTGTTTAAACTCAGCCTCTCCACAGGCTATGTGCCCACAGAGTGGCACATGGCAATGGTTATTCTGCTTCACAAAGGTGGAACCACAACGGACCCCGGGAACTATCACTCTATAAGCCTGACTAGCTTGGTCTGCAAAGCTATGGAGCATATCATCATGGATCTCATTACCAGAGATATTTGGATCCTCCAAACACTGGACCCTACCCAGTTTGGCTTTGTTAAGGGAAGATCATGCCTCCTAAACCTGGTGGACTTCTTTGAGACAGTTACCAAGGCTATAGATGAGGGAAATGTGGTCCACACAGCCTACCAAGACCTCGCAATGGCCTTCGACACCATTCCCCACTCAGGTATTATAGACATGTTCACCAGCCTAAACGTAAACCCCTATGTCACAAGATGGATTGCGAACTGGCTCACGGACAGAACCCACATGGTAAGAGTTGGGGGAGCTAGGTCTGACTCTAAACCGGTTACAAGTGGTGTTCCCCAGGGCTCAGTCCTAGGACCCCTCCTGTTCGGCATATACTTCTCAGAGGTACAGGCAAGGACAGGAGGACTACAGCTGACCAAGTTCACAGACAATTGCAAACTAGGGGCTATAACTGACTCTCCGGCTGATACAGACATCCTCCAAAAGGGTCTCACTGAGACAGATACCTGGTGTCAAAACCATGGCCTTAAGCTAAAAAAAAGTGCATAGTCATCCCCTTTGGAAAAAACAAAGTACCCACAAACTACCACATAGGTGGTAGCCCCCTAAATATGGAAGATGTAATAAGGGATCTGGGGATCCAAGTAGATAGTAACCTCTCCTTTGATAATCACATTGCCAAAGTGGTTAGAAAATCCTTCTGTGTGGCCCACCTAATCACAAAAGGGTTTGCATCCAGATCGAAAGAGGTCATTGGGCCCCTCTATGCATCACTCATCAGACCCATCATAGAGTACAATGCCCCATTTGGGATGTACCTTACAAGACACCTGCAACAACTGGAAAGACCACAGAAGTATCTCACCAAGAGGATCACTGGCCTCAAGCAGATGCCCAATGCAGCTCAACTGAAGAAACTCCAGCTGTACTAGTTGCATACCGCCTACTCAGAGGTGATCTCTGCCTGACATACAAGGCCATGTCTAACACAGAATTGAAGGACATGCTCCACCTAAAGAAAACCATATCCCCTCAAGCCACATGCTCCAGGGATCTAAACCTCACCACAACAATAAATAGGATGTGCTGGAGGGATAGGTTCCTGCCCCAGAGACTTCCCATGCTCTGGAACAAGATTCCAATCTACATTAGGCAGAGCTCCTCGCTAAGCATCTTTAAGAGAAATCTTGACGAGGGGATGGGAAACAGAAAGTTTACCCCAGGGATCACTTCAATGGCTCTGCTGGACAGATGCACAGGGAACTAATCTAAGGGGGTGGCCAAAGCCAACACATTCTGTCTAGGCTTATAAATGCCTTCAAGCGGATAACCTAGTACCCACCTTTGAACCTATGAACCTATGAACAACCAAATCTTCCTCATGCAATTAATAAATAATGCCAAAGGCAGCCTACAGACTCCCAAACCCAGCCCAGTTCAGATTTGCCAAGTGCAGGTCCTGCCTACATAATCTGGTAGACTTCTTCAAAGTCTTTAAGCAATGGACAAGGGTAAAACAGTGCACATTGCATATCTAGACTTCACAAAGGTGTTCAACTCCATCCCACAATCAAGTATTATAGATAAACTCTCCCACCTAAATATCAATCCCTGTGTAACTCAATGAATAGCACATTGGCTCACAAATAGAAACCTGAAAGTTAGGGTCCTTGAGCTACTCTTCTTTGGCATTTAATTATCAGAAATATGTTAAGGGTTTGTGGCTGACCAAGTTTGAAGATGACTGTAAACTTGGGGCCATCATAAACATCCTAAAGGACACCAAGATCCTCCAAGAGGACCTGTCCTAACCAAATGGCTGGTGTTCAAACCATGTACTAAAACTCAATGCCAAGTAGTGTATAATCATATCCTTTGATAACCATACCCTACTTATAACTAGCACATTAACAACGTACCCTGGAAAATTGATCCTGTAGTCAGCAACCTGGGAACCTATGTCAACAATGAACTGTACTTTGAGCACCTTTTGACCACTTTTGTAAGGAAGGCCTTTCTCATTGCACAGTTTAGATCTAAATTTATTGCTTCTTAAGTCCGGGGATGCAGTTGTTCTACTTTACTTGGTACTCATTAGGCTGATCACTGAGTATAATGTCCCTTTCAGTATGTACCTGTCCAAACACTTGTCCCAACTAGAATGACCAAATGGTTTATTTATTTATTTATTTATTTAGTCACTTATAAATAAATTTATATTTGTTTATGAGGCAGTGTACCAATTGATATTGATCAATTTGAGGTTCAGCCTGGGTGAAATACAAATTATTTCACAAACAAAAAATATAGAAATGTAAACAATAACAGAATGGTTCAGACTAATTGCATACAAAAAACTGCGTATATGCATTCTGTTGAACAAGCACAGTACAAAGTACAATCAAGCAGATTCTAATGCACAATATATACATTAGTTTATAAAATGGATCAATCTTCAATGAACCTTGACAGATGAAACATGCTGATTTCTTTCATGTTGACGGGGAGAGCTTGCAAAGAGAATGTGCCTGAGAGGAGGAACATGTGCAGTGCTGTGGAGTTTGGTTCTAGCTGTAATGGGAGTTGGTGTGGTTTGTGAGCAGTGTCTCGGGTTGTATGAAGAGACTTTTTATGAAGTCTGGCTGCAAAGGAAGCAAATGTGTGGAGCTAGAATAGCTTGTGAAGTCGGGATCCTAAAATAGATTAGATCTTTGTTTTATGTGTAGCCATTTGGCTTTTTCTTTGCTGATATAATGATGCTCATAGAGGGGTGAGTTTATAATAAATTGACAGATGCTGTTAGAAATAGTCTGGAGTGTGGCGATGTTTTTCTTGGAGGTGGAAGCAAAAGTTGGGAGCCCATATTCTATTTGAGGAAGGAGAACTTCTTTGCCATTGGCTGCTCTGGCTGGCTGGGATAGAAAAGGGGAGATGTTTTTGGTCCAGAAGAGGAGGGAGTTTATTTTGGCTCTCACTTTGTCTGTATGTAAATGGAAGTTTAGTGTCTGATCAAGCTATAATCCTAGGTATTTGAAGGTAAAATTTGTCTGTATGGAATGATTGTGTAGGTCAAAGATACGTAAAGAGTTAGGTGCTTGATGAATTTGCTGTGGAGTTCCAAAAAGCAAGGTTTTAGTCCTGGTGGGGTGGAGAAGCAACAAAAAAACCCACTAAACATGAGAAAAACAAGGGCTAGTCAAATCAATCCCAAAGCCTCGTCTCTCTTCTCATCGTCATACAGGCTACTGACAGGTGACCTCTGCCTCTTGTATAGAGCTTTAACAGACCCTATTTTCTCAGACCTATTAAACATTCACAAGTCTATTGGTATCATGCATATCCTCTCAAAGGATCTCAATCTCTTTTGAAAAACAAATAGAATGTGTTGGAGGAATAGTTATATATCACAGGGAATACGGCTTCTGTGGAACCATCTTCCATGCCACATAAGACAAAGTACTTCTCTTACCCTATTCAAATGAAATTGGCACCCCTGCCCCACATGGATAGGAAAAACATGTAAATATCCCTACATATCCTTGTCTGGACAGTCTTTGCATTAGTCACATGCAAAATATAAGGGCTAAAAACTACCATGGGAATGTAAAGCTAGGCTTTTTAAGATCCTCACAGATCAATAGCTTAGCAAGTACTTATTAACCAATGAAACTATGAACCAATGTGAACTCTAGCCAAAGGAATCATGAGAATTGTACAGGCCATGAAACCTAGAAACATGAGATAGTCCCTGGTAGGTACCAGAGTCTGGTTGGAAAATATCAGAAACTGTTTCTTGTAAAATTCTACTTTGATCTGAGGAACAAATGCCATCATGAAAGATATATCCAGGAGACATCCCAGAAACACCATCCCGTGAAACAGAATGAGAGGGGAGTTGGAGGTTGGTATAATGAGTAAGATGTTTACTTCACAGTCAAAAAGTACAGGGTTGAACTCTCATCTTTGAAAGAAAAATTTGGTAGGCTTAAAATAATCCACAAGGGCTTTCCCAGTACTTACCTGTCACTCTCCTACTTTGGACATAATAGAAGAGTCTTCATGGGTTCTGTTCAAGCAGTTTTATTTTATACAAACCCATCACTATAGACATTTACTAACTTTAACTTAAGTAACTTATATACAGATTAACAGTTCTGATCACGCATGCTCTCTCTCTGGCTGCTGTTACAAAATGGAACTAGGGATTGCACGTGTCTGGAATTTATATGCGCACGTACAGCCTTCACATGCTTTGTAAAGATACATCACACTTTACTTGCATTCTGATCTACATCCTCCCTCTTTGGCAAATAATCATACAATGCTATGAGTCTATTTAGCATGCAGAAATCACAGGTAATTCTTTGTTATGCATCATACAATACTAAGCACACACACACACACACATATATATATATATATATGTATATATATATATATATATATATATATATATATATATATATATATATATATATATATATATACAATTAAGTCTACGTTACTGCATATTTCACACTAGGCTTTGATACTCGTCCATATCGTGTGACATAAAACTAGAAATTAGATTTAGCAACTGGAACCGTCTCTGCACAATGTTTGACCTGTGGAATGTCTGGAACATTTTCTGGAATGGAATCAGAATTTTGAACACATTCTGGTATGGAATCAGTGTCTGATTCACTCTTAGATTTAAAGTCTACATCATAGAAACAATGTTGTGATGCTGATGATGATCCTGGTACAGGAAGAAGATGTCTACAGTTCCTCCTGTATTCCACACCCTTGGAGTCTACCAGGTAGAATCTTGGCTCAGCGCAGATGCCTGTAATCTGTCCAATTTGATAAAAACTTTTTGTTGCCTGGATTCATACTGTCTCTCCTTCCCTCAATGAACGAAGTAATCTGCTTGATCTATCGTAACTAGATTTCTGGATATTATGCTTCTTAACCAATTGAGCTTTGATGGTTTTATTGTTCTTATGTTTAGGCTTTAATAAACTGGAAGTAATGGGTAGTGTAGTTCTAGTTTGCCTGGAAAGTAGTCTTTGAGCAGGTGAGCCAAGAATATCATCATGGGCTATGTTTCTTTGCACTCTACACTGCACGTTCAGCTAGACCATTTGACTGAGGATATTCAGGACTACTAGTGACATGTAAAAAGTCTTTTGCAAATTTCTGAAATAACTGGCTAGTAAATTGAGTACCATTGTCAGAAAGAACTTTGTGTGGACTACCATGAACTGAGAAATGATGTTTCAACTTAGTAATAAGAGCAGTGGATGTTAGGTTAGGTAGTAGATCAATCTCAAACCAATAGGAATAAGAGTCTACCAAAACCAAATAGTGTTGATTGTTCCACTCAAAGATATCAGTTGCAACTGTTGACCAAGGTAGTTCAGGAACTGGACTTAGATGAAGTGGTTCTCTTTGCAAATGCGGTCTAGTACTATTGCATACTGAACAAGAAGAAAGTACTTTATCAATGTCTTTTGGTAATGAACACTAAAATACTAATACTCTCACTCCTCTCTTAGTGGATGCGGATCCTGGGTTACCACGATGCAAAATCTGGATATATTCTTGTTGTAAGGAAACAGGCACAACAATTTTAGGACCTTTGAAAATAATGCCATCTTCTATCAACAATGCATCTCTGTAAGGAAAATAGGTTTGAACTTCCGGCGGTACACTAAATTGCTTTGACAGCCATCCAAAATTAATGTAGTGATTGAGCTTCTACAAAACTGGATCAGTCTGTGTGATCTCTTATAACTTATTAAGTCTAGTGGTAGAAAAAGTACACACTGACACCACATCAAAATCAAAATTCTCTGCGTCATGGTGTTCTATCATATTTCTGAGCGATCTGGATAAGGTTTCAGCTGGATAGAGCAATTAGCCTTTCGTGTAGACCATTTTGAAATTGTACTTTTGCAATTTGAGCATCAGTTTTTGTAATCTTGCTGGAGCAAAATGCATGGGCTTCTTTAGAATAGTAGCTAGAGGTTGGTGGTCAGTTTCAATCTGAATTGCTCAACCATAAATATAATCATAAAACTTGAAACATGCAGATATTATCACCAAAAGCTTCTTCTCAGTCGGAGTATACTGCATCTCACTTTGGGTTAGTGTTCTAGATGCATAGGCTACTGGTCTGCCCTCTCAAAGTATAACTGTGCCAAGACCAAATTTTGAAGCATCACAGGAAAGTGTAACTGGTATGTTCACATCATAGTATCTTAATGTAGGTGGGTTGGCAATTTTCTGCTTAAGATTTTCAAATGCCTTCTGGTGCTGTTCCAATCATGACCATGCTACATTCTTGAGCATTAGCTCTCTTAAAGGTGCTGTCAACTGATTGAAGTCTGGTATAAACTTGCATAAATAGTTGACCATGCCCAGAAAATGTTGTATAGCTTGTACATTATCTGGTGCTGACATCTCAAGAATAGCTATTTGCTTGATCGGGTCTGCTCTCAAGCCTGTATTCATGAACAAATGACCTACGTATGTAACTTCTGGAAATCTGAATTTGCACTTCAGAGGATTGAGCTTCAAGCTTATTTCACATGCTCTGTCTAGAACTTTCTTGAGGTTTCTGTCATGCTATGCTTCACCATTGCCTCCAACCAATAAATCATCTACTATTATGGCACAAGGATAACCTAAAAAAATTTGCTCCATTACATGCTGAAAGACTTCACTTGCAGAATTTATTACAGATGGCATCCTTAGGAATCTGTATCTTCCAAACAGGTACCAAAAGTAGTTAGAAATGAAGATTTATGCTCAAGCATCACTTGTCAATATGAACTCTTTGCATCCAAGACAGAGAAAACAGTGGCATTCGGTATTAAGGCTGCAACCTCTTCAACTGTGCACATTGGATGATACAGTCTCTTTAAAGCTTTGTTCAGATCTCTTGGGTCAATACATATTCTGATTTTGTCTGAGCCTTTTTTGTGAGCTGCTACCATGGATGACATCCATTCAGTTTGTTTTGTGACTGGACAAATCACACCTTGCTGCACCATTTTATCCAACTGAGCCTTAACTTTATCCTGCATAGCTATTGGAGCTCTTCTTGCTTGTCTGACTACTGGAGTGACCTCTGGGTCTAACTTCATGGAATACACAACTGGAAGTTTGCCTAACATGTTATCAAAAACATCAGCATACTCTGAGAAAATGGCTTCAGAAAAATTAGAACTCAGAAATGCACTTACATGATGGACTTCCTTAGCAAAAGAAAGCACATTCATTCTTAAACTATCTTTAAGACCCAGTAAATATTGCACTGGTCTTCAGACTACATAGAAAAACAAGTTGTAACAGTTCTCAGACAAATAACATGAAAGCATCACTGAACCTTTGGTTTGAAATTTTTCACCTTCATGAGCAACAAGTCTTGCACTACTGGCCACATTGTCTCTGTTAATTCTCACTTCAGCAAATGTGCCTGCTGATATAACATTACATTTTGAACCAGTGTCTGCTTTAAGCTCTGGATTTTCCATTAATCTGGACAGTACAAAACACTTTCCTTCTTGTTAATAAATTCACTGCAGTAACTCTTTCATCAAGCACTGATACACCATCTACATCGAAAACTGACTGCTTCGGCTCTACTTGATCAACTTGCTTCTTTGTGTGACCTTTCTTTACAACTGGGTGAGGTTTACTTGATTTGCAAAACTTTTGGAAGTGGTTCCATTTTTTACACTTGTGACATTGCTGACCAAATGCTAAGCACTTCTCTCTTTTAGACTCATGACTTGCACCACAATTGCGACAGTTAGCAATAAAGCTATACTTGGTTTTTGCTGATTCATGCTTGTACTGCACTGAACTGGAGCAAACTCCTTTCCTAGAACTTACAGGAAGGCTACATGTCTTCCCTGGAAACCTCATAGCCGCCATGTGCTTGGGCCAGCTTTTATTTGACATGTGTTGCATACTATCTACATTTGTCTGGAGCCAACTGAAACCATGCTCTTGACACTCGCAAGCATGCTCATGTGTTTTTCTGTCACCTCATAGATTTGACAAATCTCTATGGCTTTGCTCAACATTAAATCATTGTCACAAAGTAAAATCTTTCTCACAACAGCACTATTAATACCACACACAAGCCTGTCCTTTATCAGCTCATCTTTTAAGTCACCAAACCCGCATGTTTTAGCTTTGTTTCTCAGGTCAGTTATATAAGCTGCAAATATTTCCCCTGGTTTCTGATCTCTAGTGTAAAACAAATGCCTCTCTAATGCAATATTTGTCTGGGGGTTACACATTTCTCTGAACTTGTGCTTCAAACACTTGAGGTCTTCTCTTTATTCAGCCTGTGCAACAATATGACGTTTTTCACCTTCTCCTTCATATACTGCAGATGCATACACAAATGAACGCTCTCTTTCTATGGCCGCTGACCCAGCTAGGTTTAGGAAAATGAATGCCCTGGTGCATGCATCTCTATCTGCATAAGCTGCTTGTATAAAAATATTGTACTCTTACTCAAATATTCTCCAATTCTCTGCAACATTCTGATCAAATACAAGTGGTAGGGGCTTTCGAAGTCCGTCTGCCATATTAACACATACCAGTGAAGGGGTTTGCAAATAAACACAAACATACACTCATGCACATTTGGGAGAAACTTATGCCAGTATTTCTGATTTTGTCAGATGCCTTTTTGCTTCTGAATTGATACCTTTTGTGTTTTTCAAAATTATGTTAATGAACAAACTTGTAGTATGTTTGAATAACTGGACTTTGCAAAATAAACTTATTGGGTAGTATAACACTCTTATAACATTGTTTTGCAATGCTAAAGTCATTTATCATCATTTTAAGAAACATCTCAAACAACTTTACGATGCGAGTGAAATAAACTCCCAGATACTGTAATACTCTCGTAATATCATTTTGCAATAAATCATCTCTTATCCATGTAAGAAACATATCAAATAACTGCATGATGTGAATAAACTGGACCTCTCTTGCCCAAAACCCAATAACATTTCGATGTAATTGCACTTGCAAATAAGCCTCCTGGGTGTTTTCCAAATGTATGTCTCTTGTCATGGCTTATGTGTGACTACTAAGAGTATGGATTTTTTCAGAACCTGTTTGAGTGGCTCATAGTTGTCCCAACTACACAGATGCTACTTATGGCAATACAGCATTTATTCAGAGTGTGTTAATCTTTGGGGATCATGGTCAGTGTGGCTAAATCCCAAATGGATCCATCACAATCAATGATATTCACTGGCTGCTAGTTGGATACAGTAAGGCAGAAAGCAAACTTACTACTGGACAGGATCAAACTTACTACTGGACAGGATCTCTACCATTGGAAACAAAGTCTTAAATCTCTCAGAGAACCCACAACCTATTGCAGCAGCAGCAGTTCTCAGGGTGCTAAATCTGATGGCCTATTCTATTCAAATGGTTCCATTCAAATCTGTGAACATGAAAATTTTATTATGAACACTAAGAAATCATTGGGTCTAGATAGTTCAACTTGTGACACACATGGAAAAACTTTCAAAGGTCTGCATCAACAGCATAGTATGTTGGATGGCCCCACAGAATCTGTCCATAGGTATATTGTTCCCTAACTACAACAATAACTACAGGTGCATCCATTTTAGGGAAGGAAGCACTACTTGCACAGGGCCATCAAATGTACATGGATTGTACAAGAAGCCCAATCACGTGTCATCATACTCAAAATAAGAGCAGACCTCCTAGCGCTGCAGGCATTCTGGAGCATGCTCCCTCAGGTTGTAATATCCAGTCTCACTGACAATGTGGCAGTGGTATAGTACATAATTAGACAAAGCAGAACATGTTCATACCTCCTTTGCAGAGAAGCTACCAGGGTTGAGTAATGTGCAATCATGTCATATTGTTTTTCTCATAGCAATGCATATACTAGGTCCATCCAAAATGATCGTAGACAGGCTGAGCAGACAAATTTTGCTCCCACACAAATGGTTTCTCAAAGATAGCATTCAGTATATTTCAGAGATGGAGAAGTCCTTGTAGTTTCTTTGCTTCACCATTCAACACCAAATACAAAGCTTTTTCGAAAATCATTTCTCAGGAGGGACAGCCACCAACAGATGCATTCTCCCAGAGCTGACCCAGGGTCTCCTATATACATTCCCCCAATTCCTACTCAGAACCTACAGAAACCCAAGAATGTGCAGCCCAAAGGTCATTCTCACAGCCCTAGTCTGGCCTCACCTAATTTAGTTTTCCTTGCTGTGGTCTCATCTCAGGACCCCAGGTGCAAAAAGGTCAAAAGGTATCTGGGCTTAGCCTTTCTAAAAGGGTATCTAATCGCATTGCTTATTGATGCTCTACAACTGGGAAGCCCTTCGCCTCTAGTCCAAAAGTGCACTTGGTTAGAGTGCAAGCCACATCTGCTGCCTTTTTATGTAACTTACCCTTGGAACACATCACAGTGGCTACTATATGGTCATCCTTACATACATCTGCTAAACATTATAGTTTGAGTACCTTTGCTAGGGCTCATGTTTCATTTGGAGCTACAATTCTGAAAGGCTTGCTGGCTTATGCTGTGCAAGGTCAGCTGTGTATTCTGTCCAGCTGTTCAGGTGTCCAGTCAGGACCAGAAAAATATTTAAGTTATGTACTTACCAGAATGTTAGATTTATCTGGTCATTGTCTGGACACTGAAATGATTTTCCCACCTTCCCCTTCCCATCATCTCTAAGGGATCTATAGGAATTCATGAATCCTTAGGGGTCCTACGCCTTTATGCTGTGTTTATCCTTGTGGTTAGTGATGTAGCTCTTTATTCTTTAGCCATTCTGTAGTCCACTCTACAGATCATTGTAATTATGGAAGAGGGGAGGAGCTCATGCTTGTAAAAAAATGTCACTGTCAGTCAAAAAGATGCCAAGTTGACCAGTCCAGTTGTTAGTTGTTCCAGTGTTCAGAAGGAGAACAGATAAATCTAATGTTCTGGTAAGTACATAACTTATGTAAATTGTGACTTGACTGCTGTCTTAAAGTCTTGATATTATACTATCAGCTGACGCATAGCTTTCAACTGTTCTGATTTTGTCATGGTTTCCCAGTGTAGTACTAACATTCTCATCTCCTTTTCTGTTTTCCTGAGTGGCAGCCTTTTGTACTAATTTCTTATTCAAATCTAAAAGTGCACTGACAAATACATGCTGATCTGTGCTTGCACACAAGCTACATGTATTAGCAGCTGGTAATTCCTTTACTTCTGTATAGTTTACTTGGAACAAGCCATTTAATCTGTGCCTATGCAAGGGTCTTGTTTAACATAACTGCCAGAAAACAGCAAAATAAGCCAGCAAACTGTGATGCTGAAACCAATATGAATATTTATTGCATGTCAGCAAAAGAAAAAGACAAACCAGTTTCGGCTAAATTAGTTACATAACCTTCCTCAGTGTTGAAAAAACAAAGACAACAAATTTCTTTTATGCATGACATCAGCCACAAAAAACAAACAGATTGGTCAAATTACAAGTGTTCATTAGGACCTGGTGGAAAAAGTCCAACCAATTTAATTATCCACTTCTTTTCTTTGGCATCAAGAATAGTATGCCAACCAGCTTTATTTATTCTGTTGCCCCCAATTTTATCTATTATAAATCTGAAAGCAGCTGTAGGGTGTATTAAGGAGTGTTTGTATAATGCACTACTGGGCTTCCTCATGTCACTGATATGTTCAGATATTCTTATTCTCAATGGTCTCGAGGTCTGACCCACATAGAATGCTGAGCAACTGCATGTAGCCAAATAGATCACCCGATCACTACTGCAGCTGGCAAAAAATGTAACATCAAAAACATTTCCAGAATTTTTACTTGGAAATTGTTTGGGCTTCATAATTCTGTTACAATGGCGACAGTGACCACAGGGAGAACCCCCAACAGGAATATCCCCCATTAAAGCTGTTTGTGTGATAGAAGGTGTAGAACTACTGGGCCCTCATTTATAGTGACTTAGATGTGAACCCACATTTCTGCCCCTACAAAAAGAAAAATGACATTTCTCCTGGAGAAACTGTGATAAGTTATTATTAGCCAACAGAATGTTCCAGTGCCTTTGTACACTATTCATGAGTATATCTGTATTCCTTCCATATGTGGTGACTAACCGGATATCAAGGTTGATGATTTCTTGTTTCCCCTTATATTTCAAAAGATCGCCCCTATTTAATGTTGTGGCCCAATTGCTGGCACTCAGAACATGTCCCATTTTGTAATCTCTGTCACGAAATCTATTAGTTAGATCTTTCTTAAATGTTCATAAGTGGATTGCTACAAGCAGATACGTCTCATTCTTATGAATTGTGACTTTGGAATGTTTCTGGCTATATTGGATGCATGGAAAAGGGAATTATACTGTGGATATTTGCGAAATACCTCAGTTCATAAAGTATGATCAGTGTTTTTGGTGATTAGGATGTCAAGATATGTTATTTGTTCCAAATTATAATTCACCGTGAATTGTAGGCCCCATTTATTCTCATTAAGATAGCCCATAAATTCCAACAAATAATCCACATCTGATCTCCATACCATGCAGCAATCATCCAAAAACCTTCTCCAGATGTCCATTTCTTCCAGGTAAATGTTATGTGCATTATCATAAATCAAATGTTTTTCAACATAAGCCATGAAAAGATTTGCATAGATGGGGGCAAAAGAAGCCCCCATTGCTGTTCCTTTTATTTGCCAATAGCATTGTTCCTGGTAGAAAAAGACATTTTTTGTAAGGACATGTTCAGTGAAGCATATCAGAAAGATGTTGAAACCAGGTTGATATAAGTCCGATTTGTATAGTCAGTATTCTATGGCTTCCAGACTGGCCTCATGTGGTATATTGGTGTAAAGTGCAGTAACATCAAGTGTACATGATAACCATCCCTGTTCCAATTGTGTTTCACAAATGATGTACAAAAACTCAGTAGTGTCCCTGATTCTAGAATTAACCCATTTCAGTAATGGCTGCAGAAATTTGGTGAGAAATTGTGAAAGGGGCTCAGTGATGGAACCTTTGTCTGATACAATAGGTCTGCCTAGTAGATTACAAGGATCCTTATGAATCTTAGGTAAAAAATATATATATTGATTCATAGGATCCGACACTGAAATGATACATAGTTGTGTCTGAAATAATACCCTCCTGCCTGGCAGATAATAAAACAATCATCAGTTTGTTTTTTGAATCTAAATGTTGGGTCCAAAGGCATGCTGACATAATAGCGCCCATCACTAAGTTGTTTATGTGCTTCAGTATCATACTGAGCCCAATTCATGACCACAACAGTCCCACCTTTATCAACAGAGAGGATGACCAGATCATTGTTATTTTCTAGATCATGGAGGGCCTCAAGTTCAGTCCTTGAGAGATTGTTTGCCTTATAGCTCAACTCTCTAGAGTGAAAATGCATATATTTCAGTACACTTGTCTGAAAAAGTTGAACATTATGGTGCATGGGTGGTACAAATTTGGATTTGTCGTAGGTGAAGACTCTATCAGAGTCGCAATCAGTAGAACCTTGAAAATATAGCTTTAAGTTCAAAAGTCTACAAAATGCTAACACATCCTGAGCGAAATTATCCTCAGCAATGAAAAAACCTGGAATTAATTTAAGACCTTTATTAAGTAAACTCACTTGTGTTTGTGACAAAGTAGCATTAGAAATGTTTAAAACATTATTATTACATGTATTAATTTCTGAATTAACAGTTTCAACAACCCCTCCATGTTGTCTATTTTCGGAGTGTTTTCTCCCTGCTCTTTTATAGTGAGGCCTAAAGGGGCTGAGGTGTTGCTTCTTTTTGAGGTAGGTGAATATGAGACCTGCTGTATGTCCAAGTCCATGGCTGATGAAGTATCATCTGTTGATGTCTCAATACCAGCCAGGTGTTTTTTAAGAATAGATCTGGGATGTTTCCTTTTGGTTACCCTAGTATTACCCTCCTCAAATCTAACATGCTTGTTATAACTGAATGGATTTCCCCATTCATATTCAGTTTTATCCCTCTTAAATTTGTGGACTTTCCTCTCACGTAACTGTTGTTCCAAAGTGAGGAGGCCTTTGCTTAGTTTATTAAGGCCAGTCACATAAAAAGGGTGCCTCTCAAAATTTTGTTTCCTCACATAACTTAGTTATATCTACAATGTCCCTGTCTATAGTTCTACCATGATAATTGGCTAATGCTTCCACAAAAGCCATAGATGTTTGTTGCTGTATGATAGCCCACTGCTTTGTCAATTCTGCATCTATCTCATTAACAAGTGGCTGTGTCCTTACTCTCAGCCCTCTTGGTGAGATTCCTTTGGCCAAATAGGCTTTAAAAAGAGTGCCGGACATTGGCTTTCAGGGACCTAATACTTTTGTTCAATTTCTGAAATAGTGCTCCGCAGACATTTTCCCGTCCCTCAATAGTAGTCCTAACATCCCCTTGGTTATTGTTGCCTACACGGAACACCCCCAAATCCTCCCTATCAGCAGATAGCCCTGATAATATTTTGGTTAGATCCATAATCAATAGATATACAATCGGATATGAGTATATATAGATATATATTCTTTGCCAAAAAATACACACTAAATATAAAACCAATATAATAAGTATTTGGTTGGTGGAAAAAAAAACAACTGAAATATTATTTGGCAAAAAAAACCTTTATATTTATTGACCTATATACCAACACACTATTTCAAAAAATATAATGTGGTAGTGCAGCGGTTAGCATTGCTGCCTCACAGCAAGAGGTTCTCTGGTTCAATCCTCGGCTGAGGTGCCTTCTGTGCAGAGTCTGCATGTCCTCCCTGTGGTCGCATGGGTTTCCTCCAGTGCTCCAGTTTCCTCCCAAAGACATGCTGTAGGTGGATTGGACACTCTAAATTGGCCCTAGGCATGAGTGCATGTGTGTGTGTGCCTTCTGTGGAAGGATGGGTGCCAGGCTGGCAACTCGCCACTGTAAAACTCCACTGCCAGTCATGAGCAGACAGGTGATTCACTGTGGCGACCCCAAACTGGGAAAAAGTTGGAAGAAGATAATAGTTCAAAAACTCTTTATAGTGTTCCTTTCAAACATAACTCCTTGTTCCTTTAATCAAATATGGACCATAATAGCCCTTGCCACAAGATTCCAAACAATGAGCATTAGTTTGGCAATGCTATGTCCATATCACATCCATTAGAAATGGATGGCATTAATTTAGGAACAATAGTCATGAAGCCGCTATAATAGTATCCACATGTATATAGTGATATATTTAGAAAAAAGTGAACCATAATAGCCCTTGCCAATAAGTCCCCAATACTGTTGTTTGATTAACCTAGGCAGTACAGTGTCCACAATAAATGTATATTTTTAAATATACCAAAAAACATCATCCATTTGTTAATAAGAGTGGACCACCATGATTACAGCTAGGTAATAATATCATTTAGGCAATGCTATGTCCACCTCAAAATGCAGCATAATCAACCATCATATAACAGTATATTTCAAAACAACCTAGTCCGTTGGTACAAAGTCAAACACAAAAGCATTGAACAACCAGCCAGTATGTTTTGTATCTGCCACCCAAATCTAATCATCCAAAGAGTGTACCCAATGGCTACATAAATGAACCGTAATATCAGAGCTAAAAATCACTGATACTTATTAGCATAGGGTCCTCAAAATCCTGTTTACATCTAGTTATTAGAGCTTATTAAGGTAAAAAAATATGTATATCTGGTTATT
The DNA here is from genome assembly GCF_019279795.1 of Protopterus annectens. Lineage (NCBI taxonomy): Eukaryota > Metazoa > Chordata > Ceratodontiformes > Protopteridae > Protopterus > Protopterus annectens. The sequence continues at coordinate 1,627,582,254 of NC_056731.1, read as the reverse complement.
CCCGTATGTTCTTAAACCTATATCCAGATAAAGAAATAAATGTTTCCAAAAAACATATTATAAAGTTATACAATCATAAGCATAAACCAAACAATTGTCCCTCCATCAATCATAATATGGGCAAGTCTGTCATTCAGTACCTTATGTATGGTAGGTACAGACATTCATTTGGCAAAATATTTTGTAAGGAAACCCCCAATCACAAAACATTGTTGATACATATAACAAAAGTATATAAATAGGTCACCTTATAATGATATAGCGTAGATTAGATTGTAACCATAATAAACATGTTATCTCCCTTGATAGAAAAGAAAAAGGAACATATCAGATAGCAATTATACAAAAATGAACCCAATCTACCCATCAGTTAGGAAACCCCGTAACATATAGGCAAAATGCCCCCTGTAGCTTTCCATGGTGACCAAGTAATAAATAAATATGTAAAGAACAAAATTATAAGTCCATAAAAGTCAATTGCATCCAGGCTCAAATTCTAAACCTACCACCCTAGAAAACAAAAATGGGAAGAAACTGAGAGTAATGCTGCTCAATGCCAGAAGTCTAAATCTCAAAATGCACGCACTCGAGGCCCTTCTCAGTATGGAGAACATCGATGTCTGCGCTGTAACTGAAACCTGGTTCAAGGCTCCTGAGAGCACCCTGGCACTATTAGGTTTTACCTCATATCATGCGTTCCAGCCCCAAAACCCAGACCACACCACAAAAGGAGGGGGTGTATCCATATTCATAAAGGATACCCACACCTCCAGGTTGGTGGCAACGCCTAAGCTCGGAAACCATCCAGGTGCAACTAACCATAGGCAAAACTGCTCTACAAATTGTAGCATGCTACAGGCCACCCTCTCAAACTCAGGAACCCCACACAGCCTTCCTGAAGACACTGGAGGGTATAAATGTATCTCCAAACACCATCATATTGGGTGACTTCAACTACCCGAATATAGACTGGGAACATTACTCAAGCCCTAACTTTCTAGCCGAATGGTTCCTGGAGTTCATAAATTCAAATGCCATGGAACAGCTAGTCACTGTTCCCACGAGAGGAGAAAATATACTAGATCTCATTATCACAAACATGGGGACAAAATGCTCCACACCGGAAGTATATCCCTCATTGGTGAGATCTGATCATAAACTAATCTCACTGGAAATCCACATCCCGCCCCCACCCCAAACAAAAAAGACCGCAGTGAAGAACTTCTCTAAAGCAAACTTCACACTACTCAAGACTGGTGTGGTATCCTTCAAGGCCCCTGATCCAGTGGAAACCACAACCCAAGCTGCGGAAGCCCTTACAAATGCCTTCTATGAACACCTCCAGGACTGCATGGATCAGGCAATCCCAAATAAAACCAAGACTCTTTCCACAAAGGGCAAACGTCCAGTCTGGTGGACCCCAGCCATTAACAAACTTTACAATAAGAGGAGAAAGCTATTACATGATAGAACAAAATCCATAAAAGGGAAGTCACCCCTGATCATTATTAGTAAAAAATACGAGCACTCATAAAATCAACTAAGGCCAATTTTGAGAGAAAATTGCCATGGATTCAAAGGACAATCATAAGGCCTTTTTCAGCTATGTTAGGAACCTGGGTGGAAACTCCCAGATATGCTCAGAATTAGTCCAAAATGATACAAAAATCACTGAACCCACAGACATTGCCAACATACTGGCAGACAGGTTCAGTGCAAACTTCACCCCTCTCCCCTAAAGGAGAGATAACTATCCCAGCGGAGTGTAGCCTCCCAGACATCTCAAATGCGCAGGTGAAAGCTGCTCTCTCTAAAGCTAAAAACACAGCATCAATGGGACCGGATGGTGTCCCCGGCTGTGTGTTACACGAGCTAAATGAGGAATTAAACCCGCACATAAGGCAGCTGTTTAATCTCAGCCTTACCACAGGATACATGCCCAAGGAGTGGCGTACGGCAACTGTGGTCCCACTCCACAAAGGCGGTGCCTCTACGGACCCTGGTAATTACCGTCCCATAAGCTTAACAAGTCTAGTCTGCAAAGCTATGGAGAGGATCATAATGGAGCTCATAAACAAAGATATAGGGGACTTGCAGACATTGGACCCGACCCAGTTTGGCCGTCAAGGGCAGATCATGCCTTTTGAACTTGGTCGACTTCTTCGAAACATTCACCAAGGCCATTGATGAGGGAAAGGCAGTCCATACAGCCTACCTTGACCTTGCAAGGCTTTCGACACAATACCCCACTCGGGTATTGTAGAAAAACTCACCAGCTTAAATGTAAACCCATATGTCACAAGATGGGTTGCAAACTGGCTTAAGGACAGAACCCACAGGGTTAGAGTTGCTGGCGCTATGTCAGACTCCAAGCCGGTCACAAGTGGTGTCCCACAGGGCTCGGTCCTTGGCCCCTATTGTTCGGCATCTACTTCTCAGAAGTACAGGCCAACATGGGAGGACTTTGGCTGACAAAGTTTGCAGACGACTGCAAACTGGGCACCATAGTGGAAAGTGCATCGGACACGGATATCCTTCAGAAGGGACTCACGGAAACAGATAGCTGGTGCCAGAGCCATGGCCTGAAGTTAAACGCCAAAAACGTATAGTCATACCCTTCGGGAAAAACAAGGTAACCCCAAGCTACCATATAGGTGGCAATCCACTAAGCACAGAAGAGGTTATCAGGGACCTGGGGACCCAGGTTGACAGTGGCCTTTCTTTGACACTCACATTGCTAAAGTGGTTAGAAAGACCTTCTACATTGCCCACCTGATCATGAAGGGATTCACATCCAGATCTAGTGAGGTCATTGTTCCCCTGTACTCTTCACTTATCAGACCAATGATCGAGTACAATGCACCATTCGGGATGTATCTCACCCGACATCTGCAGCAATTGGAGAGACCCCAAAAGTTCCTCACCAAAAGGATAAAGGGACTCCAAAATCTGTCATATGCTGCCAGATTGAAGAAACTCCAGCTCTATTCAGTCGCATACCATCTGCTCAGAGGTGACATGTGCCTGACATACAAGGCCATGTCCAACCCGGAATTAATGGACGTGCTCCACCTCAAAAAATCCAAATCCACCAAAACCACTAGAGCAAGCGACTTAAACCCTAGCACGGATATAAATAGGACATGCTGGAGGGATAGATTTATCACTCAGAGACTCCCTATGCTGTGGAATAAAATCCCAGTCCATGTGAGGCAGAGCACCTCGCTGGCTCTGTTCAAGAGAAATCTTGACCTGTGGATGGGAGATCGTAGGTTTACCCCAGGAATCATCTCTGTGTCACTGCTGGACAGAGGCACAACAAACTAATGGGCACAGTATTTTTTCATATAAGGGGTGGCGTAAGCCACAAAAATTTGGGCTAGGCTTATAAATGCCTTAGGGCAGATAGCCTAGTATAAACCTATGAACCTATGAACCTATGAATAAGGATATCACCCAAGTTCCAATAGCCTAGAAATCCTTTGTCGTACTAAACGATAAACCCTCAGCCAGAATGTTGGCAAAAAATCCCAGCCGAACTGGTAAGTACATAACTTATATAAATTGTGACTTGACTGTTGTCTTAAAGTCTTGATATTATACCATCAGCTGACGGCATAGCTTTCAACTGTTCTGATTTTGTCATGATTTCCCAATGTAGCACTAACATTCTCATCTCTTTTTCTGTTTTCCTGAGTGGCAGCCTTTTGTACCAATTTCTTATTCAAATCAAAAAGTGCACTGACAAATACATGCTGATTTGTGCTTGCACACAAGCTACAGTATTAGCAGCTGGCTAATTCCTTTACTTCTGTATAGTTTACTTGGAACAAGCCATTTAATCTGTGCCTATGCAAGGGTCTTGTTCAACATAACTACCTTCAGGCTTACAATGCACACAACCACCCCCACGTGAATTTTCAAGTTGGTTTAACCCACCCACACATTTTGGCTGCCATTTTGACAGAAATAATAAAAATCTAAATGCAAATAAGAAAAGTTAATCCTTCTACTGCCTTCTCTTCTCTTCCTCCCAAACTCTATTACTTCACACTTTCCATTTCTACTGGGAATTTGACTCTCTCTACTAACATATACTTTACTCAAATTTCTATTGTTAAACTTCAACAATGTTATTAATTCTGTTACATATTATGCTTACCTGTACTTAACTAACTGCTACATATTATGCTTACCTGTACTTAAGGCTCTGTCTGATCACCTTTTCTGAACATCCTGTAATTGTGGTTTAAATGCCTTGTGTATTTTTGTACATTCTTGTTTTCTTATAACTGCCATGTAGTAGATAGCGGAGCTTTTCTCCCCGGGCCTCCACTGAAAATGGACATGTATCCAGTTGGACTAGCCCGGTTAACAAATGTAAAATAAATAAAAAATAAAATAAAAAATTTAAAGTTTCAAGGAAAGTGTGATATGATTGAGTTCTTGTTCCCTGACTTTTTTCACAGAGCGTAAAGACTATTTTTGTGGAAAAATGTGAGGTATGTTGATTTCAGACTTTAATAAAGTATATACTAGGAGAGTTTTAACCTCTTATTTTGAATAGCATCGGATGCAAAACAGATTATTTGTTAAACAGTTTATAAAATTAGGAAAATTGTTAACTAAGTAAATATTTTAAATACCTATGACTGCTTGATATGTTTTGTTCAGAACTTTTATTTTTTTTTATTCCTTGCTGTTATATTTTATGGAGGTGTTGTGGTTTGATGAGTTAAGGATGGTGAAAAGGAAGTGTGACCAAATCACTCATTACAGCTTTTATAGCGGGAGAATGAGCTTCTTGGATGAGGGGAAGTTTTTTGGCTAGCACAGGAATTTTTTTTTTCAAAAAGGCAAAAGAAGAATCAGTTGAGTGCTAATTGCTTAATAACTGTGGCCCATTGAAATCCAATATCTGAAGTCTATGGGCTCCTTATTGTTTGTGGAATTACTACAGTTAACTCCAAGTCTCTGTCATGGATTGTTGCTTCACAGATGTTGTAGTATGTTGATATTTGTTTAACAACAGGATAGAAGCAATGTCAGATATATAAGAAAATGTGTGTGTGTTTTATGTATATATATATGTTTGTATGCATATGTGTATAATTAGTGTCATTTAGTAAATAACTTTTTCAGAGTCATTGGGGTGAGGGGCAGATGGTGTTTTCACTTAGTTTGACTGCCCTTTTCTATTTGTGCTTTTGAGGCACATATGCAGTAGAACCCAGACAAATTCACTGTAAATATGAGAAGAGTGCCAGGAGGAAGTCTTTTCAGCTCTTACTTGTATCCTGGTGAGGAGCACTTTCATATAACTTTACATTAATAAAATGATTGGTGAAGCATTCATTGTTTTTACAGTGCCATAAAACAATGTCAAAACTATACTAGAGTGGGGGGTTTAAGTGCCTGCTTTGCTTTGGTTCTTTCTTGTTTTTGTGACATTATCAGATATCTAGATTGTAGTACATATGGTACTTTAGAGTTGTGGAATATTGAAGTTAATGGCATTTATATTTATTGAGGCTTAATTTAGCAATTTTCTGTGATGCACTATGACTGAATTTGCTTTCAGTCAACTTGCTTATAAAGAACTGATAGGGGTTCTGTTATCCAAGCAGCAGGCTTTTGTGAAAAGTAAAATAGTAGAGACATCTATTGAGGAAGGACATTCTTTGGTTTTGCTTAGCAGGTGGAAATTGTCAGGAAAAATAATGCATGTGACAGCTGGCATTCATATTCAGGGAGATAATAGGGAGAGAACATTGGTGAGTCCATAATGGTTGCACTGCAATATTGCCTCTGTAAGTTACAACAGTAACCCTTCATTCCAAAGTGTTGATCTGACATCACCAGCCTAACCTGTAATGAAGAGCAGAGATTATTAGTGTTCCTGAATTGCAGCAGTATATTTACATGAAATATTATTCATATATTTTTCTATGTTCCAAACAATAAGCCTCCCATTAACATGCACGTCCATTCTTTCCCTTATCCTGAGATACCCCAGTGGGAGAAAGAGCTGGCCGAGGGAGGCCGTCATACAAGTAGCCTTAGTTGTGGCATGTACCCTTACTGATGTTCTGGGAAAAGAGGCATATTTCTTTATGTCTAAACCCTCTGGTGGGTTTAGGGATGGATAATCCGCATCACTGTTGGGACCTCCCTGATGTAGATGCACTCTCCTCGTCTACTCAAGGTAAGAGCTACAGCTGAAGTGGCTTGGTGGCTGATCACACACCCCCAAGACTGCCTCGTTAAGTGCTACTCATTCTCCTGGACAGCTCTGGAATACCCTCCACTGTCCCAGGAGCGGCACATCTATTTTCCTTTACCCATACTTTCAAGCATCCAAATCACTAATGAATGTAGGTAACCTAGACCATAATCAAGATTATATCCCTCTGTGTCACTGAAGATGGCTGAAACATTATCTGTTTCAATGCTGTACTTGTGTTCAACCCAGATTGGAAGAACAGGTACGGATGATCCACACTGCTAGTTTTTTATGAGAAGGGTTACTTGACAACAAAGAGCTACTCTGCTTAGCCTGTTGGAATGGCACTTTTACAAAACACACGTCTGCATCTTCCCTACTTGTCTTTCATTTTTGTTTTTTATTAGCAATGCAGTAATTGCAATATTTGAAACACCAAAATCTCTAAGATTCCACACAATGTGGACATGAAAGGGATATGTGCCCATAAGTTCAGTACACACACTCTAATGTACCAGTCTTCTTAATAAAATCTATATATAACTACACAACATGTATGTGATCTGTTGCTATATGGAATCTGTTGAGTTATTTAACTTCAGCCTACTGGACAGATGTAACTGGTAAAACACAAGTTGACACTTGCATGGAGAGTGACAGGTTTCAGCCTGCTGTGGAATTAACTTTACAAGAGAGTATTAGATCACTGGTACATTTGCTGCATTTAGTGAACGCAAGCCTTACAGTTTTGATTATGAAAATGAATACTAGTTTAAATAAGGTAATGTTTGAATATATAGCGAGTGGTTGGTCCAGCTTATACAATACCATCCTCTGGTGGCAATGTTTATGCATTGCAGCTATTCACACTGAATCCTTTAAAAGTCTCAAAACTCTGCAGATTAGTTTGACATTGGTTAAATTGGAATTGTTGGAATTGTGCAGAGGATAAATAATAAAACTTATTACATTAATCACAAAACTCATATTGTGAACAAATGGAATTCTATAATATACTTTTTCATTTTATTTTATTTTTATTTGTTTATGGGAAAAGCCGAAAGAACAACAACAACATGGGGTAGTACACTGTTTATGAGTGACTATTTGCAGGGATGGTGCACATTTCATACAGAGAGATATGGTCTAAATGGAGCGATGATAAAATCAGCAAGAAAAGGAGAGTAGTATTGCTGGAACTGAGTTCATCCTCAAGTCTTGATGACTACTTTTACATGGCAGACTGTGTTTTCATAAAATCTCACCAAGATGACACTGATATATAGGCTGTATTTTATATAGCGTATATCATAGACAAAGATAGGTTAAAAATAAAAAAGCTGAGTGCACACATCCAGGATAAAAAACGTGACCAATCCTGGAATGCGCACTGGTGCCAGGACTAGAAAAACTGATAGCGTAAAATCTTCAAGACGCAGAAACATTCTTACAATGGGGTTAGGCCAGGCTCAGGGGGAGGATGTCCCCTGTTGTTGAAGGAAGTAGTAGTCCACAAAACCCACATAAACTGACAGGCCAAAAAAGATCCATAAAGATGATAGGGTTGTCTAGTGAGGGTACAGAATAAATTATGTATTGTTACTATTATGCAAGAAGCCCAGAACTGCCACATAGAAGATATTCAAAAAGATTAAGAGAGAAATTAGAGGAAATAATTGGTGACTGGATGGGAATACACCCCTGGGATCCCACCTGTGTCCCTGCTGGAGAGGGGAAACAGGGGCTGACTTTGTGGGAACATGGACAAAATTCTTGGCTAGGCTTATAAGGGCCTCTGGACAATAGCCTAACATCATCCTATAAACCTATGAACCTATAAGAAAAATACTTGCAGAAGAAAAAACTGCCAGAATCTTCAAATGCAAATATCTGTTCATTAGCACAACAGAACCATGAAAAACATTATATAGACAAAGAAACTTTGAGGCTGCTTGGAAAATAAGCAGCAGAGAAAGTGCAAAAATATAAAAAAAAACTAGAGATTTTTGAAAGGTATAAAAAAGAAGCATGGACTTGGAAATAAAAAGAGCCTGATATGGTGCAATATTTATGCAAAGAAGAAAGTCAAACTAATCAATACAAAAAAGGCAGCTCCAAAGTTATTCGAATAGAAATACAGGAAAAGGCACTCAGATATGAAAAATTTCACAAACCAGAAAGTAACATTACAAAGAGGGAACATAAAGTTAATCAAATAGAAGCTGAATTTATGGAATACCTGCATAGTGAAAGATTTAGTGTAGAAAGTCAAACACAGGTTCCTCACAGCATGTCAAAACAATGAGTCCCCTCTGAAGAAGAAATATGAACGTGGGAGGGGAAAAGAAAAAGCGACTGAATATGGTACAATGTGTATGCAAAGGAGAAATCAATACAAAAAAAGCAGCATGAAAGATATTTGAAGAGAAATACAGGCAAAGACATCCGGATACTGAACATTTCACAGTACAAAAAATAAGAAAACAAAGGGGGAAAGTAGAAAAGATGATTATCAATGGAGAAGTTAAAGAAATAGAAACTGAAGTTATGGATTACCAGTGTAGTGAAGGATTTAGTATAGAAAATCCAACTCGGGTAACATCGCAGCATGATAGAATAATGAGAGCCCAAATTAAGAAGAAACAGGTGGAATGCCACATGAAGATGCGCTGAACCTTCAGTAGGAAACCAGTACAAAAATACAGTTTGAGTTCCACAGCAAAAGAAGGAGCAGGAAACAGTGGTACGTCTGGTGCAGTCAATGTTGTGGAGTGATAGGCCACTGAGTTCACATATGAAAGAGCAATGGATAATGCAGGATCCAGCTAAAGAGAATATGTCACAGGAAGATGTTCTGGAACTTTCTGTAAAGGCATGCAGGAAACAGAGTGGAAACAATGTGCCCTCAGTTTAGAATAAAATCTATGGGAAGATTTGCTTGATTTGATAGAGATGGATAGGCATATTAAAATTGATGAAAGAAATCGATTGCAGAAAGTATGTAAGACCCAAAATGTTAGAAGTCTGATAAAACAAATAAACACAGTAATCAAGGTTATTCACAGAAATTCATGTGATATAACATAAGTAAGCAGGATATATTTCTGTGCAACTAAATTAGTAACAGATAGTCTTACCACAAAAATACTGAGCAATAAGGAAAGAAAGCAAAGAAATAAAATGGCATCATGGAAGCACTGAATAGAGAAAATTATAAAGCAATCATGATGACAAGTGTTATGGTTAGAAGAGTATGGGAGAGGGAACAGATCAACAAAAATATTTAGAAAGAAAGATGTGATAAAAGCAACATACAGTATCGGAATAGACCAGGAGCTATCATAAAATATTGCAAATAATAAATTTAATATATTAGCACAGGCAGAAAAACTTGAAATATATGCAGACAAACAAAAAGGAAACATACAAAATAAGCAATTTATTTGATAACCCAAACAAGTTTTATAGAGAACAAGAAAACAAAGCAAAAGGAATACAAACACCACCAAAAACAGAGTAACAGACACATTTTGGAGAAATATTTATGAAGACCTTGTAGACCATAACAAATATGCTAAATGGACAGAAGAAGTAAAATAAACAGTAAGACATTCAAATGTGCAGGATATGAAATGAAATGAAGTAACAGACAGGGAAATTGAAGCAAAATTAAGAAAACTTCTTAAATGGAAAACCAAAGGCCCAGACGCAGTACCTAATTTCTTGCTAAAATTATTAACATCTTTACACAAATATTTAGCCCAGAGTAAGAATTACTTATATGCACATCCTGAACAGACACCATTCTGGTTAACAAAAGGAAAAATGATACTCTTCCCTAAGAGTGAACCTACAAGCCATTCTAAAAACTATATGCCAATAACTTGCCTTCTGTTGATGTACAAACTATATACTGGAATTGATGCCGATGGAGTTTATAGTCATTTAGAAGAAAACTCAATGATGGCAATAGAGAAAAAGGGTAACAAAAGAAAGACATATGGAAGAAAGGATCATTTGTTGGCAAATAAAGTAATAATGGGGAATTGTAAAAAGGGGAATAATCTATGTATGGCACGAATAGATTACAAAAAAACATTTGAAAGCATCCTACATTCATGGATAAAGGAGTACTTATAGATGTATAAGATACACCCTACACTGATCAGTTACATTACGGTGACCATGAAACTGTGGCAAACCACTTTGCAATTAAGTCATGACATAGGGCAAATTATTATCCCAGGGATTAAAATTCAAAGGGAATATTGCAGAGTGATTCTTTGTCACCACTGCTGTCTTGTCTTACCCTTAACCTGTTAAGCTGTCTACTTAACAGATTAGGTCTTGGTTATAATTTAGCTCCCCAAAAACATCCAAGAGTAATCACTTCTCATCTTCTTTTTGTGGTTGATTTAAAACTGTATAGTTCATCAGAGGAGTTGAAAGCACAATTGCAAGTGGTTAAAACTTTTTCAGATTATATAAGAATGTCATTTAGTCTTGATATGTGTACAAAAGCAACGTTTGAAGCAGGAAACTTGAAGCACCAAGAAAATATCAGTCTGGGAAAGGAATGTGATATAAAGGAACTTAAACAGGAAGGAGTGTATAAATATATGGAAATTGACAAAGGATTGGCAATAAAACAATAACAAATATGAATAAAAGTCAGTAAGGAATACTTCAGAAGACTAAAACTAATATTGATGTATTTGATAATTGACAAAGGATCAGCAATAAAATATGAAAAAATGAGAACAAAACTCCATAAGGAATACTTCAGAAGACAGCCTTGACACCTAGAAGTAAATTCCAAGCTTATAAATCAATTTGCTCCTCCTGTTTTAATTTACAGTTTTGGTATAGGATCATAGGAGGTTATTAGGCTATTGACTCGGAGGTCATTTCAAGCCTAGCCATTTCATCCCATTATAATACCATAGTCTAGTCAATACCCAGGGCTGATTTATTAATGACTGCCCATTTCAAAGAGGGTTGTGGGGGCTATCCCCAGTAAGAATTTACGGTACCCCATCAACTCATCCAGGATCCTTTTGAACAGCGTCATTGAGGTTCTCTGCTTCACATGAATTGACAGCCTATTCCAAAGATGTGCCAGTTGCTGGGAGACAAATCTATCCCTCCAGCACATGCTGTTCAAGTCACAGGCCGTATTTAGCTTCCTGGAATGGATAGCTATAGTCTTGTTTGATTTACGGATGTGCAGCATATTCATTGAGTTTGGGTCGGAGATTGCTTCGTAAGCCAGGCATAAGTCTCCCCTAAGAAGTCTACACAATACTAAGTATAGTGTATGATTAACTGGCTCCAAAAGGTACTGGATCAGTTGGACAAAAAAAACAAGAAAACTGCTTCATGCTTATCAAATAATATTTAAAAATCATTGTATAGTAAGATTATATATCTCTTGTTCTGAAGGCAGTATGGGCCTCCTCAAAATTGATTACGTGTATGGATCTGCAATCGTCATACTGCTGACCTCATCAGATCCAAACATAGTGAAAATTTTAGAGAAGAAGTCTGAAATGACTTCCCTACTTAGTTTAGAAGAAGCATTATCAGTATGGAGCAGGAATGGAAATCAGTCCAGAAGTAGACAAAAATCAGGTAGCAACTGAATGTGCCAAAAAAAAGAAAATAAATATAAGGAGAAGGATCAGATGAGAAACAAGAAAGGTGGAAAAGGCATAAATATTGTGACAAGTACAGAAACTCCTGGAACAACCTTGTGTTGATCAATATTTGGTGCAAGAATGATTAAGGACAGAATGGTTAAGGAGAAGTAAATTTATACCAAAGAATGAAAGGTTAATAATGGTGGCCCTGAATAGTGGACTACATTCATGTTGGTTTACAAAGCCCATTGAACATGTGGGAGAAACAGACAAATGCAGGTTTTGTAAAGCAGAACTGGAAACAGTTGCACATCTTGATGCTGGGTTCTGATACACTAATAGCAAAGGGCTTGTATACTAAAAGCTATAATAATGTAGACTGTTGTACTGGGGATTGTGCAAACATTACAATATTGAAGTAGCTAAGAAGCATTAGAGACATGAGCCACAAAGCATTATACAGAATGATGAAGTTTATATCACATGGATCACACATTGCCAGCAGTTCAGAAAACAGATGTGAGATGACCAGCTATAGTAGTCTATAAAAAGAAAAGCAGCATTGATCATTTAACTTGCTACATCCAGTGATAAATGTCTTATAGAGAGAGAGAGAGAGCGAGAGGGAGAGAGAGACAAAGTCATAAAATACCAGGATTTGCAGACATAAACAAGAGCAGTGTGGAAGAAAGTTACCATGACAAGAGGGGGCTGGAATTTATTGGAGAAAACTGGCAAAGGATCTAATGTATTGGGAGCAAATAACTAGAAAAGGAAAAGGTAACAAAATGGGAAGACACCAAGAATTTATTTGGACTGCAGTTTAGAGATTGCCTTCCCTATCAAGGATTTATATCAGAGTATAGGCAAAGAGAAAGAACTAGGGGGGTCCTAAATGGAAGACCAACACTGGTAGAGTTTTTAATAGATTCTAAAACAGAAGCTACAGTTAAAATGGAATAATTAGTAGAGCATATAAAATATTGCATGACAACTATAAGAATCAATCAGAGGAGCTTAGATAGGATTGGAAAGAGAGATTGGATAAGCAATTCCCAAAGAGACAATGCAGGATACATGTATATCTTCCAAAATATGTAAAAAGCATAGAAGATTTAGGATCTTTGCTTAGAAGTGTTGACATAGGTATTTTTATACTCCAAGTAGACTCCAAATAATTTTTCCTCAGGTAAACAGCAAATGTTGGAGGTGTGATGGAGAGGAAAGGGGCAACCTTTAACATTCCTATAAGAAAAGTGCAGTCCGGGTCTGAACTGTCTGCAAACAGCTACAGTTAACTTTGAACCTAACACCACTCTTAAGTATTCAACTCCGGTACCACCTTTAACATTCCTATAAGAAAAGTGCAGTCTGGGTCTGAACTGTCTGCAAACAGCTACAGTTAACTTTGAGTATGTGTCTAACTGTTTGAGCCAATCTTCATTTTCCCCTGGAGAGCACTGTGCTTTGGCTGTAAGCAGCCCCCCCACCACCACCACCACCACCACCACACACACACACACATCTTCCACTTTCTCTTATTCCCTTCTGTTAGCAAATAGTATCAATAACTGATCAATACTGTGTGTTTGTTTATTTAAACTATACCACAGTAGCCTACTGATACAAGGTTATCCTGGTTTTCCACCTGAGAAATTAAGACAAGACTTACAGTTTCAGAGCAGTCCTTGGTCAATTGTGATTGTTCTTAACACATACTTGTCTTGCTTTGGCTCATTAGCAGCAGTACAAAGAACTGCCTGCTCACACCCTTGTTCTCCCCTCCCCTTCCCTGTTTATTACCTTAAGACAATCCCAGAGTTAATAAATATTACCTGTGGCAGGCACCATTTGTAAAACTACAATCCACTCTGCTACAGGCCCCATGAAGGCTCAGTGTCTCTCCAGTAAGTGTTTTACAACTGTAAATGCCTATTTATGTTGAATTGTATTAGACATTGTACAACTGTATATGTTTATGTTGAATTTCAAGCCTGTACTCCAATCTGCTTACTTACACTATCAGACTATTTACCCCACTCATAGGACCAAAAACTGGGACTGGGTTAGCCCCGCTCCGCTTCGCCCTCGCTACGCTCAGGCTCGCTTCGCTCCCCTCCCTGCCCCCTTATCCCACCCCTCCCCACTGTGTCTACATTTATAGCCACTAGGCCACACCCCTACTTCCTCTCCAACCTACACAACTTCCTCTCCAATTCCCCCACCACCACTTTACTGTTTAACCACTACTATTCCTCTGAAGCACATTGACCCCACCCATTGATGACATATAACATGTCTATAAATAATTATAAACTCCTTCCTCTTATCTTACCACTCTTAATTCTGCCATACTTTCTTACTAGCTATGAAAATCTCACATTCGTAGGTTTCTCTTATCCAAAATGCCAAACCAAGAACCCCCTACCTCCACTGACTGCGGAACTTGCCCACTACTACACTACCCCAAAATTATAAATTCCATCCACTTGCTTCTAAAAACCACTCCAATCAACACCAAAATCCAAATATGAACTAAAACTACTATTCAAAGTTATTAGACTACTAGCGTATCTAAGAAAAAACATAACCAAAGATGGGGACATCCATCCTAATCCAGGCCCAACCTTAACTCAAAATCCTACCAGCCCACCACTCTCCCACCGACTGGTCAACTCCCTCCTAATATGCCACTTAAACATTAGAAGCCTAAACAATAAGATACATAGCCTGCATGCTGTACTAGCCACATACCTCCCCAACATAATGTGTCTATCTGAAACATGGCTCCCGCCATCAACCAAAGACAATGAGATCCTGCCTCCTGGTTACAATATACTTAGGGCAGATAGAGTAAAGAAAAGAGGAGGTGGAATAGCCGTCTTATATAATAGCACACTTAACATCATAACTAACCCTATACAACCACCCCAGGTCTCTAACGCTGAAATACTAGCTCTAAAAATTCTACTAAATAATCATAAGGGCATTAACCTAATTGTCACCTATATTCCCCCTGGGAACAATGTAGAAATACTAGAGGTCATTCTACATTGGATAGCCAACAACTACCCTCAAGAAACCATTGTCCTGGGCGATGTTAATATTGACTGGAACCAATGCACAGCACAGTCCAACCCCATCCCTGTTAACCTACATGGATTCTCTCAGATAATATCATCTACCACACGTACAGGTAACAATAACCAAAAAGAGAGTATACTAGACTGGATACTCACCAACAGTCATCCCCAGAACTATATGTCTGGAACTCTCCCTAATGATCTTAGTGATCACCTGCTCACATATATCATGAAAGACAAAATTAATTGTACAAGCTTACCTATTTATAGGTCTATCAGATCCAAGAAAAACTTTGACCCAACTAAATTTCAACTTGAACTCAAATCATGTAACTGGACAAAACTAAAGTTCCTAACCCCTTGATGAGTCAGTGTCATCATTTAACAATTCATTCCTTACTATACTTGACTCGCATGCCCCTAAACACTCAATAAGAATTAAAACTCAACTAGCACCCTGGCTAACAACAGACACCAAAACCAAAATAACAACTAGAGACAAAGCGTGGGATAAATGGCGCACTACCAAACTACCCCTAGATCGTATCAAATTCCAACAACTTAGAAATGAGACTAAAAAGCCATCATACTAGATAAGAAAAATTACTTCTACAATCTGCAACATAAACATCAGAATAACCCTCAAAAGTACTGGGCAGGCATAAATAAACTTCTCCAACCAGGCAAATCCACTACTCCGACCCCAGGAACATTATCTGACAAGAGCCAAGAAGATATAGCCAATTCATTCAATACTTTCTTCACAGAAACCATCCAGTCATTAGCTAACCAACTTTCTCCTCCCCACACTTCTATAAACACTATACCCGACTCACCACTGTTTTAACTTCCAGCCAGTGTCCACATCCTTTATCAGATCCCTTTTGAAAAAACTGAAGCCAACCACCCTTTCAGCCGATCTTCTGCCGGCTGAATAACTGCAAATTGCTGCAGATGTCGTAGCCTACCCTATCTCAATCCTAATTAACAGAACCATAACCGAGGCCTCAATCCCCTCAATTTGGAAAATATCCTATGTTATTCCACTCCACAAAGGAGGTTCATCCACAGAACTATCCAACTATCGACCTATAGCCATACTATCACCACTTGCCAAAATTATGGAAAAGTTCATGCACAACCAACTAATGCTCTATCTAACCCAAAATAAACTACTCACAGACTCTCAACATGGATTCAGACCCCATCATAGTACAACCACTGCCCTCCTCTCTTTTACTGAAAACATTAATCTTAACCAGAATAATAAAAAAATATCCTCCGCTCTCTCCTGGACCTATCGAAAGCCTTCGATATGGTAAACCATCAGTTACTTCTATATACTTTAAAAACCCTGTATCTAGATACTCCAGCCCTTGACTGGTTTCAAGCTTACCTCACTGGGAGACAACAAGCAGTGATGTGGCAAAACAAGCTCTCCTGCCTACTACCAAATACCATAGGAGTTCCTCAAGGTTCCATATTAGGACCTCTCCTCTTTTCAGTCTTCATAAACGACATCCAAACAGTCATCCCTGAAGCCACCTGCATTCAATATGCAGATGACTCGACTATAATATGTTCCAATGCCTCTCTTGCAAATCTACTAACTACCACCCAACATAGCTTCACCAAAGTCGAAAACTGGCTTGCCAACCATCTCCTGATCTTAAATCCAAACAAAACCAAGTTACTTCTCTTCTACCCAACCAATAGATCTCTGACTGAAAACTTCACTATAAAATCCAATAATGGGACCATCATCTCCCCAGCCACCTATACAAAGCTATTAGGAGTAAACATTGACAATAAACTCAGATTTGATATACATATCAACCAATCCATTAAGTCAGTCAACAAGAAACTTGGGACCCTATATAGAATTAAAGCCTTCCTTACCCCGAATGCCAGGGCAGCCACAGCCCGTTCACACCTTCTCTCTACCCTACTATATGCCTCTCCTGTCCTCATTCACCTTAACAAATCTGATCTGGCCAAGCTCTCATCCTGCTATAATCACATTGCCAGGTTCGTTACAGGCCTACCCTACAGAACACACCACTGTACTAACCTGAAAAAGCTTGGATGGATAGAATTCCCACACCTTCTTCACCAGTCCCAACTCATAGAGGCCTTCAAAATCCTTAAACAACCTGAGAATACCCCAGCACTAAAAAACTTAATGACTCCCTACTCCAATCTAAGCTGCCTTCGCTCAGCAAACAGACTCCTTGTCCAAACAACTAAATCTCTCAACCTAGGTGGTGGCGCTATTTGCCAACACCACTGGTAAAATATGGAACTCTCTCCCAAATAACATCACGCTTGCAACTTCTCTAAGTCAATTCAAAAATAGTCTAAAACTCCACTTCAAGTCACACTGGCTATGTCCTTGCTCAAACCCAGACTAGCTCTGTGCCATTAACTAAAACATAAACAACTAGCTAAGATGATAAGTACTTTGTATACTGTGATAAAGAAAAATGTATCCTGTCTAACTCTATGTCATTATACTGCCTACCGTCCTTGCTAATATGTTATTAATGTTACATTTGTAGTAATCTCAGAAATAGTAATGGCAGTCTTGTACTTGTATGTAAATAGCCTATGTTTTTGTTAAGTTCTTTCAGCTCATTTACTGTACCTAATTATCAATGTAACTCTGTTGGAGCTTTTCTCCCCGGGCCTCCGCTGAAAAAGGACATGTATCCAGTCGGTCCATCCCGGTTAACAAATGTAAAATAAATAAAATAAAATAAAAACTGGGAACATATTTTCTGGGAATATACTGAGTTGGCAGACTTTAAAGATTGTCTACAAACTGTTTCATCAGAGATACTGGGTGAGTGAACTGGTGTAACTAAGGAAATTATCTTTTTGAATTATGATACAGAATCAGAATTGCCTAAACATAGTAAGGCCTTGCTGAGTCTAATTATGGTGGCTGCTAAAAAAGCAATTACTAGAAAATAGAAATCAAAGTCTAAAGCAACGTTACTAGAAGTAGTGAATATAAAAACAGAGATAAAGCAACTGGCACTGAGATGTTTAGAAAAGGGAAGGAGCAGACTACACAGGAAAAAATGGGAATTGAAGGAACATTATATGCAGGGGAGGAACAAGGTTTAAAGATGGTAGGATTTCTAATCCTTAATTGACAATGACTGGATATATTATAAGTGATGTATAATGTTTGCAACTACAGTTGTCTCAATGGGTCTGTGATGCATAATGGTTTGCAACTAAAATTGTATTAATGTGGTTTGTTTTTCATTTATTCAAATATAAGATTGCTTATCTCATACATGATAATTTAATAAAGATATTTTTTGTTGTATCATGGACTTTAATCATACCTTGATGTAAGAGTGGGGTCTATTCCTGTCATGGTATTAGAAACCCAAAAGACTTGGAGAAATTAAATGAGATGCATATGAAATTTGCACATAAGACAATCAAGTTTTCTCACATGACACAAATAGGTATCTATGAACACAATAATACATATAATATAAACAAATCTGCATGGGAAGAAGTGTGACAATTTTAAATCTAGTAGATGTCCCAAGCTAGGCTAAATTCTTACAGTTTCTTTTGAGATCCCACAGATGAAGTGAATTAAACATTTGTAGAAGGAAGTTGGTGGTTTTTGGCAGGTGAAGTCTTTGTTGGGAGGCAGAAAAAAACAGAGTGTAGTTAAAGTGCTATGGCTCTTGACATACATTTATTGAATATATTGTTGACTTATGTTGATAAGACTGGGAGATATTGACAGTCTGGGAAGCATTGTGGTGAAATGAGAGGATATGGGGTGCTCATGTGAGACGTGTTGAGATGGTGTGGGATTTAGGTAATGTGAGCTATTTGGAGACAGGTATATTTGGCTTGGTGGCAAATGTGGAAGAAGAGATTGTGACAGCCTCTCTACACCAGACCAGTAATCAAGGAGCCTCAATCCTTACCACTGACACTGGTGAGAGATGGTCACAAAAACAGGAATGGATTTATACAGTATTCTCAGATGCAGCTCTCCCCATCAAGCACAAATACACCCAAGAGCATACAGGGAGCACACTTCAGAACAGAAAGTCACATGCTCTTGTGCTATGTTACCCCACATATTTTTCTGCTCAGTATCTGTTCCTGTCGATTCCATGCACCCTTGTATACACCCTGTAGTCATTTACTGGAAAAGATCACGGAGACTCTGCCACAATTGCTGTGGGGGAAAGGTTTTTTGTTTCTGATTTTTTCTATTTTGTATTGCTTCATTGCCCTTTTCTATTTTGTTTATTGTGATTTTTTTTACACTTTGTTTTACTTCTAGTCTGCCTTTAAGTGCATATTTATACTTGGAAAGATACCACCGCTGTGTCTCTTGTAAGTCACAGAGAAATTAATGATGCAACAATGTCTACAATAAACACATGTTGAAATACAATGAAAAAGCATGAAAAAATATTAAAATAGTTAAATAAATTTTATAAAAATAAAATAATAAAAATGCTTGTTTCATAATTTAATTATACTAGTTCACAACTTAGCAGCCCTTACTTTAAGAATCAGGGTGATCGACAATTCTCCATTTAACCTGGGATATGACGAGGCATTTAATGTTAATTGCCATATAAGTTCACTGTGTTCTATTGTCATTTCCCAGGAACCTCCCCAAATATTCTGTGGAACTGCCTGTAATAATCCTAAATGAAACTTTGTGCAGGTCAAAGTGGTTAACGTGTGTTTGTAAAGTGAATTGTTAGGGTTACATTAAGATATAGCATAAACATGTTTATAGATCCCTCGATGATATTGTCTTTCTGTTTTACCTATATAGTAACATGAACATTCCCTTTTTGGCACAATTTCCATCAACAAGGGGAATTTCAGTAACAGTAGAATCCAGAATGATAGAGTCCTACTCCAACACATAAGGGTATTGGTTACAAGCAGCACATCTATAGGTGCCTTTAGTGGTTTTAGTCTTGTTACTACTCCCTTGGTGTTCAAAAATCTCCTTAAAACTTCTACCTGTTTTTAAGACAAATTCTAGTGTTTCACACAATTTTTTAAGGATCACCTCATTTGCCTTAAATATGTTCCAGTTTTTGTTCACAATATACTTGACCATATTACAATAAGCATTGTAAGTAACAGCCAGGGAACTGGTAAGTGAACATTCATTACACTTTTGAGGGGGGAGTGTGGAGGGAAACATAATATCGTGGCCCGCCCCTAATAGTGATTTATATTTAACACTCCAACCATTAGAGACTTCATCACGTATTCTGGAAAGTAAATCCAAGGGGTAATCTCTCTCCAAAAACATATCTGTTAACTTATTCGCTTCCATGTTGGAGCTGAAAAAAATCAGAGCACATTCTGGCTGACCTAACTAAATCTCTTTTAAAAATGCATTTCTTATAGTGTGATGGATGGCAACTATTATAGTGCAAATAACTGTTAGAGAAAGTTGGTTTTCTAAAAATCGTCAACCTAAACTCACCATTCAAGGTGTCCTTGTATGCTGTGACATATATGTAATCAATGGATTCTGTGGAATTCTGGTGTGTAATATTTAAAAAAAGAAGTGCTTTGATTAATGTATGCAATAAAGTCCTCCAACATATCCCTAGATCCCTTCCACAGTATAAAGATGTCATCAAAGCATAGTATCAATAAACTTAATAACTGTTTTTTCAGGGTAGTAAGCTCTGTAATAGCTGAGTGAAACAATGCCAGACCATCACAGTGAGGTATACAAGGATTTTTATTATTTTATTTTTATATTACTTATTTAACTATTTTTCATGATTTTTCATTGTATTTTAACATTTTTATTGTAGCTATTGTTACATCAATGTTCTTAATGCATATATCTTTAAATTAATTGTTTAAGTGTAAACAAATTATTATTGTGAAAGTTTTTTTTAAATTGATGCAGTTAATTATCTTTTCATCACATGATCAATGTTGTTGTGTATATAAAGCTTGTAGAAGTTTGTATTACAGTTCTAATGAAGTCCCAAGGTATGAGACGGAAGCGCTTAACTATACATTTTGATTTAAGTATTTTACATGTGAGTAAATTAAAACTCTACCATACATTCTATTTTCCCATATTGTATGTGTGATTAAGCTACAACTTTTATTGTATTTGCTTGTGGATTATTGGTATTATATAGTTGTCTCGTTTGTGACTAATGGCTTGGACTGCTCTGATGCTATGTATGTTTTGCGTTTCTTGACTCCCTATATCTTGTTTGTAGTCCAGTCATCCCCATCACCTGTTGTTCTTTCTCTGTCCATCTGCATCTCTTCACTGTTCATACCTCCCCTATTTGTCTCTGTCCCACTGTACGTTTGTTTGTCTGGACTTCCTTCCTTCCCTATTTCCTCCTTCCTACCTATACATGTTCCTTGCTACCATCTGCCCCTTCCTGTCTTAAAAAATGGAAAATGGGCACATGTTCCCATTAAGCATGTACTCTAAGTCTATATTTCCTTCATGTTACCCTTATGTGTGTTCTTCTTCCTCTTGCCCCTTTCTGGTTTATGTATTTCCTGTTTCCCCCACATTTATATGATGAACTGACTTAGCACTTTGCTGTGTTGTCCCTATATGATCTGCACACAGTACCCATGTTGCAGCTATATGGCACTTTGTTCCATGTGTGAACATGCAGAACAATGAGTATGCAATCTTTTTGCACCCTCTGTTCCAGTCACATGGCTATCTTTAGCCTGGCCACTTTAGTACCACTATGGCTAACATTAACATGGTTGTGATCATTTACTTAGCAGCCCATTCCTTAGCATGTTAGCGTAATGCTGGCCATCACACGTACCTGATAAGCTTTGAGCTATATCCCACTACTACACTGTGTCATTTAGCACTGTGCCACAACATTATGAATCGTTCTGAATACTCCTTATAGTTTTTAGTACTGCAGTATAACCCATCCCTGCTCTTCATATAAAGATTTCTCAACCAACTCTTTGAAAAAACATTTCTTAGCTCTTAATGCCTGTTTTATGTACCTTGCTAACCTCAGCAAGACACAATTGCAAAATGTAACATTTTGTGTAGTGAGTAAGATTTTAAACTACAGAAAATGGAATGCATTGCCTATTGTATTCAGATTGACACATATTCTTTTCATGAAACAACATGAGATCTAAACAAGACAAAACTAGTGGTATTTTCATGATTTGTGCAGGGTAGCTAATTAAAATGTAGAAACTGAAAGATAATGGAGGATTTCTGGGCAAAAAACAGCAAGTTTGTGATATTATAACAGATAAGGTTAACGACACTGGAGAGTGGACTTTGTTGATTCTACTGGTTCCCTGGACTTGGCAATCTTCACTGCTTTATTTATTTTTAGGTAAAGCATTCATTAGCACCATAAGTGTGCAGCCATATTGGAATCACCTTTCAGTTTGTTATTGCTTAGCAATCACAGAATTCTTTTGTTTTAACACCTTTATTAATGCTTCATATTCTCATAACATACTTAACAAAAAATGTATATCTTTAAAGCTAAATTGTGCATTATCATTAACATATATAATATGCTTAGGAGAATGAGTAAACAATGAGCTAGAAAGGAAAAGTAATACTTTTACTGTATATTGACTCACTAAATACCAAAAGAAGTAGGCAAATATTTGGATTAAGTTACCAAAACATGACTGAATCGACTAAGTCTTAAACCTGTTTAACATTGGGTAAGGGGTACTATAACACATAGCAAGACATTACGCAGGGTAATTAAAAAAATAAGAATATATTACAGATGACATCAACATAACCAAGGGGTGTTTTTGAGGCACTGGTAACAGAATGAGCCAAAGTTTTGATTTCTGTTGAATAAGGGAGTGTAATTGGTGAAGGTCATCTTAAAAACTAACAAAATTAGCCAATATTTGTTAAGCTGTGTTTAGATTCTATTTGACTTGGCCCAGTGTACTGGAAATTAATATAATCTAATAGAACAATTTAGAATTCTTATGTAATGGATAAATGAAGTATTTGTGATACAAAAGAAAGTAAATGATAGAAGACAATGGTAATGGAGTAATTGTAGCTGGAAAAAGAGTATTTCCTTCCCTTTTCACTTCCTTGCTTGTGGTAAAGTATTGCTCTGCCAGTTCATGAGAAGATTTAAAAAGGATTGATTAGTATACATGGTGAAAATGTGCAATAAATAAAATGATGGTGCACCTGGCATAGGTTGTTTTGAATAGTGGTGAACAATTTGCAATCATTTGTACAACAGGAATACTCTAGTATGTATTTTGGAGTGTCTATCACAAAAAGTATAGCCATTAGTGCACATGCTAACACAATCAAACATTTTCATGCAGCAAAGCTTTCATAAGTGAAAGGCAGGATCTACAAATGGCAGGCACCATGAATCCATAAAATGTGGTACCTATAAGCAGGAATATGCAAAGAGGTCAGGAAGGGGGGTCAGGAAGAAAGAGTGGATCAAGGGTCCAAGAACAGTAGGAGGCTGTAAAGGACATATTCTTGGGAAACCAGAAGTGCAAATGGAGGACTGCATGAGGTGCAGTGTGTGTGTGTGTCTGTTTTTTTTTTTTTGTTATGCTTATGTTTGTACTGCACATGTGTATGTCTACTGTGCTTGTGTGTGTGTATATGCATGTGTGGAATATGTCTGGATGTGTGAGTGTGTGTACATACATTACTAGCCAGCATAGAACTACCCTTTGCCCATTGCCCCCAACCTTTTATCTCTAGAGTTACGGATAATACAAAATATAATGAGGGAAAAGGGTCTTGTTAGAGTCACCATTATATAAATGTGTTATTAATTTAAACTGTGGCTAGAAAAAGAGGAGGCATATTAACATGTTGTATTTGACTTCAAGGAAGTTTTTAACTTTATGGATTATCACTAGTTGGTGACCATAAGCAACCTTCTTATCCCCAAAACATTTATATGTTTAGACGGGGAAGAGCAAAATATGTAGCTAACATTAGGGACATGCTTAACAATTAGGGACAGTTGAGAGATATGCCACCATGGAGCCATTTCCACTAGCAGGGGACACTAAAGCATAAGAAGGCAGACTGACTCCATACTAGGAACAGGGTCCCACACATGCGCAAGTAATGTACAGGGGACACATACATGCAGAAAGTGCAGCAACAGGACTGGCAGATGTAGTAAACAGTTGTAAGTTTACTGGCAACACACCTGGCAGAATGTGTATCCATTGTAGTGAGACAACACAACAGCGAATGGTAAGAGGGATACAGCAAAGTTTTAGCCCAAAGAAGGGATAGCCATATGCCAGAGTAACATGTTAGATAGATAGTAGTCTGGCATATGCATGGTACACTGTACTGCAGCACTACATCTCCCTACTAGTGTGTCAGTACTTCCCACAATTGGACACAGGCATGGCCACAATGTGCATCATATACTAACTTCTACAACTAGGAGATGCACAGCAATGGGCCACAATGTTACTGCAAATAGACAAGATGTATATACAAGGTGTACACTAATATGGGCTACACCAAGCTGAAGTAAGGCTGTCTGGCCGATAGAGAATTGTGCTACACATGAGAAACTGTGACAAGGCATGTGCACAACACCCATAGGGACAAATGCACAACTAATGCCTACCATAGATCTACCAGCAGCAACAATACATGAACATGTAATGCAGACAGCCTTACAGAAGTGGCCATCAGGGCTGTTGCATGACAGTGTAGCACCAAAGGGACACAATGCCAAGCAATGTATGTGCCGTCATGGAAATGTGCAATAGCATCAATCTTATGACACTCACAAACAAGGTGCACAGGTGACATAGCAGTGGCACTGGAAATGTCAGGGTTGGCCAAGTCCATTTGTGGGTACAGCCAGCCAAAGGCACACTGCACAACAGCGGTCTTCACTAGCAGGTCACACACACATGGGTGATGTGAACAGCATCAATGATAACATCCCTGTGTGTGCTGTATGTACATGGTGTATGCTCTGTGTGTGGAATGTGGGTATTTGAAAATGCAAGACGAGTGCCATACACCCCTAAGCAGTGTGCTACAGCTGCATGCATACCTTTAGGGCCATTGGGTATGTAATGGAGTCCGCAGTACATATGTTTTATTGCCATGGCATGAGTGGAGAACTGAGATGTTCCTTATTTGAACAGTGTTATTGAGTGCTACTGTGGGAAGACAAGACATTCCACCAAGACATGGCAGAGGGTATGCTACCAGCAGGCCATAACCATAGAGATGGATATTTCCACAGAGTAGACTACAACAGTGGGTGCTCCACATTCTGAACATGGACACAGCAGTAGCAGGGCAATGAAAGGTAAATATCAAAGCTCTTAGGTATACCAGACCAGTTGACATTAGGGCAGCTTCTTGGCTGGGTAGAGTGTCGCAGTCACTAGAAGGATGGGTACCTGGTAAATACCTTAAGGTTATCTAGAGGGGTGCAGGACTAATGTTGTATCCCTGTGGCTGCTCTAAATGTGTCCTATGTGAGTACCTTCTTCGATTTTTGCAATCATAGCTTTCCATGTAGGAATGCATTATGAACATCATACATCTGGTTTTGCTCCTGTTTCAGAATCTACAGCACTGCCATGATGGACACCATGCCCATCAAGGCACATAAATGTGTACCACAGTCTGTGTGTAAGACAGTCCTTTAACCTAGGGTTACACAGACCAAAAGGATGGTGGTGCTGTCCATTTCTTTGATACTCTGGTTCTCTCAAGATGCAGATGGCTGACAAAGGAATGTTTTGTATGGTTACAATACAAATTAATGGGAAGACTTACACTTTAATTAATGTATATTGGATACCTGGAATTGGTATTAATACAGTGAAAGATCATCTTGATAAGATCATATCATTCTCTATAGGAGATATTATTTTAGCTGGTGACTTTAATTGTATACTACATGAAAGTGATACTACCACTATAGGAAAGAGAAGAATTACATCTAATGCAAAACATTTAAATGATTTTGCTAATTCTTATCATTTGAATGATATTAATAATCAGATAGATTCAAAATCATTACCATACACCTTTTTTTTCTAACAGATACAAAACTTATTCAAAAATAGATAGGGTCTTTATTTCTAACCAGATGGTAACAGATTTAATTAATTCCAAAATCATTTCATGTCCTATATCTGATCATAATTCAATTGTTTTTGAATTCATGATAAAAAATACTCATAATGTTCAGATCAAAAGGATACCAGCATACTTAACTCAACTAAAAGACTATAAAGAATATATACTTTCAGAAGTAAAACATTTTTTAGACATAAATAACACTCCTGAAGTCTCCGTTGTTTATGTTTGGGATGCCTTAAAATCATATCTATATGGACAAAGTATCAGATGGTATAATAATAAAAGGAAATCTTGGGATAAGGAATTGTTAGATATTCAAAGTAAATTAGACTCTTATAAACATAATAATAAAGAAAATATTATGGACAAGAAAGTTATTGAAGAAATAAACAAACTAAATGAGAAATACAAAGAAATTTTAACTCATAAAGTTAAAATAACTTTAGAGAAATACAAGTTTTTGTCTTATTCAATAAGCCCCAAATACTTACATAGACTTAAAAATAAAACAAAATGGTTGAATAAACAAAACCATATCAAAGAAATCTTTTCTCTAAGGAAAAAGAAGAATGTTTCTAGTATACCAGAAATACTAGATGAATTTAGAAATCACTTTCACAAAATTAACCATAATAATATTAACATGGAACCTAAAGATAAAATAAAGGAGTTTATAACCACAAATATGAATAAAAAGCATAATAAACAACAGATTAAACTATTGGACAAGAGTATTTCATATACAGAAGTTATTACACAAATAAATAAGCTTAAATCAAACAAAGCACCGGGTAATGATGGTATTATACCAGAGATATATAAAATCCTTTCTAAAAATACATATTCATTAATACATAAGGTTTTTATTTTGGCCCAAACTGAGTTAATAACCCCCCCCATCTTGGCAATATACATTTATTTCGCCAATTTTAAAACCTAATAAAGATCCAACTAGATGTTCTTCATATCGGCCCATCTCATTACTTAATGTTGATTATAAAATGTTTATGAATATCTTTGCTGATAGATTGAAGACAATCATTCCGGCATTATAGATATAGATCAGACAGGCTTCATTGTAAATAGAAATACTTTTGATAATATAAGAAGAACTTTAACATTAATAGATTTTGCAAATAGGAAAAAGAAAGATTTAACACTTATTAGTCTTGATATAAGTTCAGCATTTGATTCAGTAAGTTGGGACTATCTGTTTACCTTAATGAAGTGCACAAACTTCTCGGATGCATTTGTAAATCTAATTGAACATTTATACAAAGGAACGTTGGCTTATATTAAGGTAGGAACATATGTTTCACAAAAATACCCATTCTTAAAGGTACAAAACAAGGATGTCCACTTTCTCCACTATTATTCACTTTAGTAATGGAGCCTTGGGCTAATTTGATCAGAAACAGTACTGACATAGAGGGTTTTGAAATAGATGAAAATACAACATCCAAAATTCAACTTTTGCAGATGATGTTCTAATTACATCAGCAGGATCTAATTCTTCTATACAGTCTCTATTTGATAACATGATGAATTTTAAAAGTATTTCTGGTTTAATATTCAATGAAGAAAAACTAAAATACTACCTATATATACACGAAAAAATATTCTCATTAGTGATTTTACTAAATATGTACCCAATTCAGGTCAGATAACTTATTTAGGTATAATACTATCTAAAGATATTAAATCTATTATATATAATAATTATAATACCTGTTTTCTTAATATACAAAATCTTTTTAATACCTGGAATAATATGTTTTTACTATGGAGGAGAGACTTACAATTATTAAAATGATAATATTCCCCAAGATTTTATACTTAATACAATCAATAATACTTCCACCTACAAAAATAATTATCAAGAAACTGAACACACTAATGTTAAATTTCTTATGGGCACCTAATAGACCTAGGATTGCATTAAAGAAACATACTAATAGCTGGTCTCAAGGGGGTATTTCTTTTCCAGACTTTAATTTATATACTATCTCTTCTATTGTAAAAGTTATTACTTTATTAATAGATCAGTCATATGTCACAAAATGGAAAGATTATTGGGAGCTAATTAGTATACACTTCATGAAAATCTCCTTAACACATAAAAATATGATTGTAAATAACTCCATGTTATGGTTACTAATGGAATTTTGTACTTCACCTATTATACCTAAACATATGGTTTGTTACCCATTAAATATTATTATTAGTTATCGTAACTTTATATTCATGCACCCTAAGTATAGGGAATGGAATTTTATTGTATTTCCTATAATGTATACTCAGGGTATGCTTTTGTCATCTACTTCTGAAGGAACTCATTTAGCTATAGATAATGATCTAAAGTACTGGTATCAGTTGATATCTGATAATAAAGTTAAAAATCTAGATTTCTTAAAACAAGAATTTGACCTAAGAGAAACTTGCTGGTTAGAGGTTCAGACCTTTAGACAACATCTCATTAATAAAATAGATTTAATGTCTATAACTGTTAAAGAATCTATTCCAACACTGATTGATTACTTGATATTAAATTTACAACATAAAGTTTCTGATAAAGGTAAACTTTCATACATACATAAAGTTATCAGACAAGAAACTTTTTACAGTGTAGATTCATACTGGAATTATTTCACTTCTATTAATGGGGACCCACCAAATCAACAAGATAAACAATATATATTGGAATCTGCTTATAGAACTACGTCTTCCATTGTCTGGAGACTTTATACATGGAAATTTTTACATAGATCTTTTTATACACCTTTGATGATGAATAAAATAAATAATAAAGATAATCTATGTAAGAGATGTAATGTAGAAATTAATGCTGACTGGGCTCATATGTTTTATGACTGTATAAAATTGAAAGAATACTGGAAGTCAATTAATGAATTTTTGCAGGCTCTTTTTACAGATAATTTCATTATTTCTAAATCTCTTATATTATTCAACACACCTGTACCTCAAAGTGTTAAAAAGGTTAATCTTCCCTTGTTATGGTCTATTCTAGCAGTGGCTAGGAAAATAATAACTAGAAATTGGATTTCAGATACACCTCCTTCGTTCAATGAATTTAAAAATGTTATGAATATAGTGTGCCATATGGAAATAAACACAATTAGGACTAGAACAAATAGAAAAACATCTTATTTTATTGTATGGGATACTTTACAAAATTTGTTAAAAAAATTTTAATTTCAATAGCATGGTATTTTAGTTTAATTAATTGATCTGATTGTAGTGGATGTCTTTGTAAATACTTTAGTTGTTTTGTTGAATATTATAATAATACCTATTTTTAATTACTTGTATAAAATTGTTATGATATTTCTCTTATATGTTAAAACAATAAACCTGTTTTGAAAAAAAAAAGATGCAGATGGCTGTACACATACCTCTTCTCAAACTACCTAATTAGTGGGGCAACCTGCCATGACAATACATTTGCCAACTTTGCAAATACACCCAGAATGTCCTGAAGTGGTAGGTATGCTAATGCAAGTAACTCCTTCATACCCATCGTGAAGGTAAGGTCAGTTTTATAATCATTGTTTAAGCCATAGTATTATACCTACTGCCATATGCACTCTGACATGTGAAATATACAGCCATGATGGCTAAAGTCTGGGAGAATGTTCTTCATGCCATTCAGCATGAACATAGGCATATGCCGCATTTCATGGGTCAGGTGCATAATGGAGCCTGGCTGACCAAACTAGCTTTATCCTACCCTGCACAGACACAGTGACTGTCTGACCTTTGCAATATTCCTTGTTCTTCAATGCACAGCTCCAGCAGGTTTTGCCCTTCAGCTCCATTTCTTGATAGTAAATGCAGCTATCTATGCACAGGTGTTGTGTCCCTCTCTGAGAAGGGCTATTAGGGTATAAATCCCCCTGTACACCTAGAGGAACTACATAAAGGTCAGTAGACAGTCCCATCTGGATTGGAGTAATTCATCTTGCTGTCTCAGAAACTGCTGACCGAATCAGCCTCCTTAATTATACTATCCAAAGACAGGTTGAGATACACATCCTGTTGCCTACCTTTTGAACCCCCCACCACTACAAGCCTACTTCCTATATATGCTACAAAGGGTGTGTCATGCTACACTATAGCCACATCCTCCACTAGCTGAAGCCTATGGTACTTCTATCAGTTCTATGCAGCACACAACCAGCTGTGGTGACCCATCTCTTGTATCTTTCCTACTGCCTACCATATAATGTGTTCCCCTTCTGTATATCTGTGTCCTTCCCACTTGTACCACCCTAGTGTGCCTTCAGTGTGCAATACAGAAATGTAGGTAATTGAGGCTGTGTGCTGTCTGTGTATATATGGCTCTCACTATCATGCCATGGTGATGTGTGTTCTGCCTGTTGGCTGTGAGGCCATGTCTGCCTGGCTTGACCATGAGTATAATTGCTGCAGTATGGCCAAAGAAAAAATGGAGCACCATATGGTGCTGCCTGCTGTTGTTTGGTGTTCTGTTGCTTCTTCGAAACCAGGCTACCTGTGTTTTTTTTCTTTCTCTTCTGTTGCAATATGGCTTCCCTTCAGCTTGTGTGTGTGTGCATGTGTGTTGCTATATGTGCTTGCTGTCTGCCGATTTGATGGATACATGT
This sequence comes from Protopterus annectens, assembly GCF_019279795.1. Taxonomy (NCBI): domain Eukaryota; kingdom Metazoa; phylum Chordata; order Ceratodontiformes; family Protopteridae; genus Protopterus; species Protopterus annectens. The sequence goes on along the minus strand of NC_056731.1, from coordinate 1,627,551,523 downwards.
GGTCCATGCCATGTTGGACTGCTTCTGTCTGTGCCTGTCATCCAGAGGGAAAGCATAGCTCTCTCTTCCCATGTGTTGCCCTTCACATTGCCAAGGGATGGGTTTTGGTAGGGTGTGTTCCCACCACTTCAGCTACGTGGAAGAGGGTTGCTGGAGGTTCTCACCCCTCTCTTGTTCTGTACACTACTTATAGTGGAGTTGCACAGGTGTTCCATCCCCCAATGTGTATTGTGCCTTGAAGTACATAGAGGGGTTGGAAGTTTTCATCTTCCCCATGTCTTGTTCTGTGAACTGCTTATAGGGATTTGGAAAAAGTCCACCCCAGTGTACATTGTGATTTGTGTAACATGCAGAGCTTTATAAACTTGTCCTTGAAGACAGTGCCCTGGTACGTTTTGTGGATTATCCTTGAAGGGGTACTGTTCCTACTAACATGTCTCATGCTTACTGCAGCAAGTGTTCTTAGAGTTGCAGATGGGTCTGTGTTCCTGCATGCTGCATTTAGGCAGACTTTGTCTTCTCAATGTGGTTGTCTGAAATTTCACCTGCTATATGTTTTTCATTGGGGTTTTGAACTGTTTACTGGGGGATTTTTGATCTCCCTACAGTCAACTGCTTTTGTTCTTTTCACTGCTGCATTGCCCTTACCTACATGTTGTCTCTCTCATAGCAAGTTGTAAGGTTGCAGTACTCGCAACAGCAAAACTTCTACTTGTGATAGGGAACTGCATATTTGCAACTTGTATCCAGGAAGTATATCAATAAAGGTGGAATTAAAAACACAGCTCATGTAACATCTGCTCACATTGTTTCAGGAGTAATATTATTTGGGTTTTAGATACATGTTTTCATATGACAATGTAGACATCCATTTCAATAAGTCTTTAGATAAAATCAATCACATAATTTAGATTTTGAAATAAAAAACAGTGAATTTATTCCAACTAGTCAGCTGGATAGCCAGACATTTAAATAAAGATCCTGAAGGCATATGCTTACAAATGAGGTGTTACAAGGTTCTCTGCTGGGAACATTACTATTTTGAATGTTTGCAGTGTACATGGTAAAAGCTATAGATACCATGAACATTAATAAAGAGATGCTGTAAAACTAGCTACTATAAACTACTAGCTCCAAAGATGGAGCAGAACTGCAACATCGATTGAATAAAAGCTTAGAAAGGTTTATCAAAAACAAAGTTTTCCCTGGTTCCAAAGTGTCCAGAAGTGGATCCCTGACTTCATCCCCAGAAGACTGGGATTTGATTAGTAGTTTTGGCACTGGAAGGGCTGAGAAGAAGGAGAATGAAACTGAGTGTCTTACATAAGCTTCCATATCCTGGGGTGAGGGCCATGGATCTCTGATTGCATCTGGACTGTTCAGTGGAGACTGGTAGCACTTCCCAACTGCGAGCAGGCTATCAACCATACAGCAGCTGGAGGTCTTGAGTGAGCAGGCACTGGGGTCAGTAATAAAAAAACAACACCAGGCTTCGATTCAAATATTTAATACACTTTAGCACCTCGGCAAAATAGTCTTCAAGAAGTGATACAAAATACAGCAAAAAATCTTCCCTTTATATACCAACCCATCATCAATTAACAAATAATTAAACAATAAAACAATTAAATTAAACACTTCCAATCTAGCTCCAGATTAAGTCCTACTGGAGCAAGAGTGTTATATTTTAAAATATAAATTGCTTCTTTGAAAAGCAGCATATTTTTTAACAAACTTTCATCACCAGTTTTTAAAAAAACTTTCTCCAAAATAGTTGCCTGTAATAAAGTATGATTCCCATCATGTTTCTCAAAAAAGTGCATAGCTGTGTAACTTTCCATTCTATTCTTTTTTATATCACTAATGTGCTCTTGTACTCGCACCTTAAAATTTGTTTTACTTTGTCCTATATAATAAAGATTACAAGGGCACCTCAAACAATAAATAATACCTTCTGTATTGCACCCATGGCTACCATTCACCATAAACTTTTTTTTATTTATCTCAGTAAAAGCAGGCACAATATGTCTACATATATTACAATTATTGCATGCTATTGTACCATTTAATCTAGGGGACCTAACTAAATTGACATCCGCTAATATAAAATAAGTCTTAACTAATATGTCTTTTAAATTCTGTCCCCTCTTATATGACATACATATTTTTTGTACTAATAATTTTTTGTAACAATACATCATTTTGTAAAAAAATTCCAATGATGAACAATGACTTTATTAACTTCTTCACTTAAAATATTATATGTAGTTACAAAGAATATTTTATTTTCTTCATTCTTTTTGGTTCACTAACATTTAATGTGCCTCCTCTTTCTTTAGCATGATTAATTTTTTCAACTGCCCTATTTAAAATTTTCTTATCATAACCCCTTTGTATAAACATCACCATTTTTGTTTTATTTCCTTCTGTAAATCTGTACTATTATTACAGACTACAGACTCTTAACAGTTCCCCATAAGGTAATGCTTGAACTATGTGTGCTGGATGACAAGTAGTACCATGTAAAAATTGACTACCATCCATAAATTTTCGATGAATGGAAGTTTTAATAAACTGATCTTGATCCCCACACAAACATAGATTCAAAAAAATTCACTGAAGTCCCACATTGTAGTCCATCAAACTGCAATCCATACTCAATGTTATGCAAATCCTTTACAAATTCATAAACATATTGTTTTCCATTTTCACATAAAAATATTAAATCATCAATATATTGTAAATAAAATAGAACATATTGTTGAAAGAAACAATGTTTGTACACATAATCCATTTCAAATTTTCCCATCAATAAATTCGCATACATGGGGGCAAAAGATGCTACCATGGCTGTCCCTTGTAACTGATGGTATATTACATTATTAAAACTAAAAAAAAATTATTAAGACGACAAAATTGTAACATTTCTGCTATAAAGTTACATACTGGAGTTTTGTTTGTTTGTGTCTTTTGGCTTTTCCTGGTTAGGGGTTGCCACAGTGGAACTCCAGTCCGCTAATGATTGGTAGTTGATTTTTATGTGCCAAGTTACCAGCCCTGACACACAACCTTCAACAAAGGTACGCCCATTCACGCATGTCTCTACGCAGAAGACGCTCTAGCTGAGAATCGAACCGGACAGCATCTTACTGTGAGGCGACAATGCTACTATCTTCCAAAAAATATTGTACAGCTGCAATTCCATCTTTATGTTTGATACTAGTAAACAAACTTTTTATGTCCAAGGATATCCAATACATATCAGGATTACTAGGCTCAGTAATGCCTGTGATTTCAAGCTCACTGTGCCCAAGACAAAGCTTCCCCTTAGCTAATCAAAAATCCCTGTCCCCAGATGTTTAGAACCCAAACATATGCCTGTATTATTTTATGCCTATAACCCAAACCCCGCCCTTCTAAAAATAATGGTGATGTCACCAGTGCAAGCCAATAAGGCTGTACTCTCCCTGAAGTGGGAAGGCCCAACTATTTCAAAGATGCTCCCTAGCTGCCTAGTGCAGGTGTAGAAAGGAACAGATGGGTTAATGAGGGGGTGAATCAGCATTAGTAGTGGTGGATAGAAGAACAGAGTAATGAAATGCAGACCATCTATGTGAGAGACGGAAATACAGTAGTGACAACACTGACTTAACCTTGGAGGGTTCCCCTGCATTTTGCTGAATGTACCTTTGGTTGACAAATGTAAGGGGCAGTAGAGATTGTTGAACATTAAGATAGTTAAATGTTGATGTCTCAAGGAATGTTTCATCAAGACAGATGAGGTTTGGAAGGGGATGAAAGTGTTTACGTGTTAGAGCTAAGCTCGGGGTTAGTTTAGAAGATAGATGTTATGTGTTTGGTTTGGGTATGCATGTGTGTATTTTTGGGTTAGTGTAAGAATTAATTAAGGTGGAAGTTGTAGTTTTGTTAGTGTGTGCTGGTGTGTGTTTGTGTATCCAAGTATGTGTTATGTAGCAGTAATGTTATGGGAAGGTTTTTTTAAGGTAAGGTATGTTGGGGGCAATGGCTGGGTCAGAATTATTGTTAGCATCCATTACCAAAGTGAACAGGAGGCCTCCATCCTTGAAGAGCAAAAAAAAAAAAAGGATTTCTGCCAAACTTGCATGATGCTTCCTGCAGACAAGTATGGCAGTATGGCACCCCCAACCCCCAGCTGAAGTAAACAGCAAAAAAAGTCCATTCCTTCTGCTAGCACAACAAACAAGGTGGCCAGGTGCATGATATACCCCCCTCCCTCCTGCCCCGGACATTCAGGTCCCATTTCTGTGCCCTGCTCCAACTCTCCTAATTCACATTATTGTAAAAAAAATCATTTTTTCAACTTTTGCAAACTGCTTGGTGCAAATTTAGCAAACAGATGCTATGATTTATACCCTGCCTGCATGGAATAATATGGCACTCAGGTTTTAGTTTAAAAATTTTTTTTCACTTTTAAATTGCAGCAAACTGCTTCCTACAAATATAGCAAACAGTTGCTACAGTATATATCCTGTCTGCCTGCCTAAAGCACTACTGCATGCAGGATTTAGTTTATATATATATATATATATATATATATATATATATATATATATATATATATATATATATATATATGGTTCCCTATCAGAAGCCTGAAACACTATAAGCCTGAAAATCAAAATCCTGAAACCAAAAGCCTGAAAATTCAAAATCCCGAAAACCCAAAATCCTGAAACTCAAAATCCTGAAAACACAAATAATGCTAATATGTCACTATAAAGACACTAATATCTACCAACTGACCCTGACCCTAACCCTAACCCTAAGGTCCGTCACTATCGCACACTCACCTGACCCGCGCCCTAACCCTAACTCACTTAAACCGCCCCTAACCCCAATATTTGTCACTATTGCATATATGCCTAACCTGCGCCCCAACCCTAACTCACTTAAACCGCCCCTAACCCTAACAGAAAACCAACCGCACACTTACCCGAACCCAACGCATGACCTAACACCACAGGGCTAACAATAGCAAAGCCACAATGATGTCAGTATGTCCATTTTGTGTTTTCAGGATTTTGAGTTTCAGGATTTTGGGTTTTCGGGATTTTGAATTTTCAGGCTTTTGGTTTCAGGATTTTGATTTTCAGGCTTATAGTGTTTCAGGCTTCTGATAGGGAACCATATATATACATACATATATATATATATATATATATATATATATATATATATATATATATATGTATGTATGTATGCATATATTCTGTTTTAAACTCCCCACGGTGGTGCTGTAGTAGCGTTGTCGCCTCACAGTAAGACGCTGTTCGGTTCTCAGCTAGAGCGTCTTCTGCGTGGAGACATGCGTGAATGAGCGTACCTTCGTTGAAGGTTGTGCGTCAGGCCTGGCAAGCCAGTACGTAAAAATCAACTGCCAGACAAAATATGTTTGTGTCTTTCGGCTTTTCCCGGTTAGGGGTCGCCACAGCAGAACTCCGGTCCACTAATGATTGGCAGTTGAATTTTACGTACCGGCTTGCCAGGCCTGACACACAACCTTCAATGAATGTCCATTAGTAGTCTAGGTGTATCTTGAAGAAACATACTTTTTGAAACATTACAATTTCTACATGAAAACGTGTCCTTTGTGGTATGTTACTTTTCTGTCTGCAAATATCTGATTGTGGCTGGTTGTAATTTTTAAGCCTAATGTTCTGCATTTACATGTTAACTGTACAAGACATTCCCCAAATTGACAGAAATGAACACAGTGTCATAGTTTTGTTATACTTATTCCTCCTCCTTCTTGTACTTAACAATTACATGTGATCACACAATATTCTAGTTCTGCATTACCCTTTAAGTCACATAGTGTAGCAGTGCCATCCGCTGTTCAGTAACATAGCAGCAGCTTCCATTATGCCCCAAAAGTAAGTATTTTGTCATTAGATATAGTTCTTATACATCTTCTACTATGCTTGCTATATTGTAACTGCATATTTGTTTAATTATTATTAACTGGTATATTTTTAAACCCAAATTATGTTTTTCATACTACTACATTAAACTATAGGGCAAAGAAAGTCAATAGTTTTGAATAATGATAACTTGAAATGCAAAAATGTCTGCCTCTTCATTTTTGACACACTGTAGACAAAATCACTTTTTCAAATATAAAAAAATGTAGGAACCGGACTCAAGTCAGCAAGAAAGATAGAGGAAAGGGTGGGATGACCTTGACCAGGATACAGGAAAAGAAGACAAGGGGGAAGGAGGGAGGGTACATATGCTGCAACAATGATCTCTACTGTTATGTTAACACAACTGTACTATCACCTTCATTTAATCTCTGTTGCAGTATCACTCACTAGTGGGAAGATTCACTAAGCTTTTACATTAACTGGGAAACAAACTGAGCTTAGAACTGGAGTCCAGAATACCCCGAAGAATGCATCTTGCAAGACCAGATCTGGCCTTATAAAAGGCATTTATCATGTATTGTTTAGTAAATATGTCAGTGAAAGACCAAGTGACTGCTTCTACAACAGCTCTTACTTCTAGACTTTTGAAAAATACACTAGAGGGTGCAACAGTCCTACTAAAATGAGCTTTCACTTGGCATTAGAGAGATTTCCCATTGAAAGTATAACAAAAAGAAACGTCAGGAGAAATTAATCTAGAGATTGTTTTTATACAGGAAACCCACATTTTTGTCTTCAAAGGATACAAATAGTCAACCTTATTTTCTGAAGAGACTTAGTTTTGCTGAAGCAGAATCTTAGTTGTATGTGAACATCTAAGAAATGAATGATTCTTTCACCTTTATTTTGAGGATTAGGAAAAAATGTTGATAGAGGAATGCAGTAGCATAGAAAGGACAGGGTGAGAGGGGCAACTGCCCTGGGTACAAAATGTTGGGGGGGGCACGACCAGCTAATCCTAATCTTTTGTTAATGCAATACTGGCTTTTAAAAGGAGAAGGTTACAGTTAACTGCCTGTCAGGTGCCAGGATCTGCCACATAACACAAGCACTCAGGTCACTCCAGAACAAGTACAAATACAACTCTGTCATTGTCCATGTTGGTGTAAATGACCTGAGACGTACCTCCCTGGACTACATGAAAAGAGACATGGAAGAGCTCTCTGATCATGTAGCCCAGGCCGGTATGACCCTGACCCTGAGTAGGATCCTGCCCTCACCAAGAATGATGCCACAGTGTAAAGAAAAATGATCAATTTCAACAATTGGCTAAGTTTCTGGTGTCATTCGAAGGGGATCCAGTATCTGTCTGCCTAGGACGACATGCTCGACAAGCCACATTGCTTCGCAAGAGATGGCTTGCACCTGTCACCCTTAGGCTTTCGAATACTGGCCAAGGCTCTTGCCGCCCCCATAGTGCCTTTCTTAGGCAAGGCTCAAAAGACAAACCCACCACCATAAATAGCACAAGTAACCAAAAACTGAGGGTAATGCTACTCAACGCCAGAAGTCTAAACCTCAAAATGCATGCATTCGAGGCACTCCTCAGTATGGAGAACGTCAACATTTGTGCAGTAACAGAAACCTGGTTTAAGGCTCCTGAGAGCACCCCAGCACTACTAGGCTATAACTCATACCATACCTTTCGGCCACAGAACCAGGACCAAAACACAAAAGGCAGGGGTGTATCCATATTCATCAAGGATACCCACACCTCCAGGTTAATGGTACAGCACAATGCATCAGAGATCATCCATGTGCAACTAACAATGGGCAAAACTGCAATCCAAATTGTAGCTTGCTACAGATCACCCACCATGGCCCGGGACCCCCATTCCACATTTCTGGAGACACTGGGAAATATGAAGGTCCTACCAAACACCTTAATACTTCAATTACCCAAACATAAACTGGGAGAACTACTCAAGTACTAACTCCCTTGCAGAATGCTTCCTAGAATTTATAAACTCGAATGCCCTGGATCAACTGGTCAACACCCCCACCAGAGGGAACAACATATTGGACCTGGTCATCACCAACATGGGCGACCGGTGTTCCACACTGGTGGTCAACCCCTCGCTGGTTAGATCAGACCATAGACTAATCACTCTGGATATCCACATTCTGCCCCCACCCCCAATCAAGGAAACCACCATAAAAAACTTTTCAAAAGCAAACTTCACATTACTTAAGACATAGGTAGAAAGGTTCACAGCCCCCATGCTAAAGGACAATGCTGTCCAAGCTGCTGAAACCTTTACAAAGGCACTCTATGAGCATCTGCAGGAATGCATGGATCGTGCTATCCCAAGTAAAATCAAGACTCACTCCTCCAAGAAAAGGAAACCAGTCTGGTGGACCCCTGCCATAAACAAGCTATACAAGAGTAAATTCCCAAGAAGGAAAGACATCCCTGATCAGTATCAGCAAGAAACTATGATCCCTCATTAAATCATCCAAGGCTAGTTTTGAAAGAAAAATTGCCAATGACTCCAAAGATAACCACAAAGCATTCTTTAGCTATGTCAATAACCTAAGTGGAAACTCTCAGATCTGCTCTGAGTTAGTGTAGAATGGCACAAAATACACTGAACCAACTGATATTGCAAACATTCTGGCAGACAGGTTTAGTGCAAACTTCACCCCCCCCCACCCCCTAAAGGGCCCATAAGCATACCAGAAGAATGTAGGGCCCCATCAATCACCGATGCACAGGTTAAAATAGCCCTATCAAAAGCCAAAAACACAGCTTTAATGGGACCGGACAGGGTCCCAGGCTGTGTCTTACAAGAGCTCCAAAATGAACTAACCCCTCACCTAAACACACTGTTCAAATTCAGCCTCTTTACAGGCTATGTACCCATAGAGTGGCACACAGCAACAGTTATCCTGCTCCACAAAGGTGGAGCCACAACGGGCCCCAGGAACTATCGCTCTATAAGCCTGACTAGCCTGGTCTGCAAGGCTATGGAATGCATCATCATGGAACTCATTAACAGAGACATTGGGAACCTCCAAACCTTGGACCCTACCCAGTTTGGTTTTGTTAAGGGCAGATTATGCCTCCTAAACCTGGTGGACTCCTTTGAGACTGCTACCAAGGCATTAGATGAGGGAAAGGAGGTCCACACAGCCTACCTAGACCTCGCAAAGGCTTTCGACACCATTCCCCATTCTAGTATTATAGACAAGCTCACCAGCTTGAACATAAACCCCTACATCACAAGATGGGTTGCCAACTGGCTCATGGATAGAACCCACATGGTGAGAGTTGCAGGCTCTACGTCCGACTCTAAACCAGTTACAAGTGGTATCCCCCAGGGCTCAGTCCTAGGACCCCACCTGTTCGGTATATACTTCTCAGAGGTACAGGCAAGCATAGGAGGACTATGGCTGACCAAGTTCACAGATGACTGCAAACTAGAGGCCATAATTGATTCTCTGGCTGATGCAGACACCCTTCAGATGGGTCTCACTGAGACGGATACCTGGTGTCAAAATCATGGCCTCAAGCTAAATGCCAAAAAGTGCATAGTCATCCCCTTTGGAAAAAAACATAATACCCGCGAACTACCACATAGGTGGTAGTCCCCTAAATACAGAAAATGTAATAAGGGATCTGGGGACCCAAGTAAATAGTAATCTCTCCTTTGATAATCATATTGCCAAGGTGGTTAGAAAATCCTTCTATGTGGCCCACCTAATCACAAAAGGGTTCGCATCTAGAACAAAAGAGGTTATTATGCCTCTCTACTCATCACTAATTAGACCCACCATAGATTACAACGCCCCATTTGGGATGTACCTTACAAGACACCTGCAACAGCTGGAAAGGCCACAAAAGTACCTCACCAAGAGGATTACTGGCCTCAAACAGATGCCCTATGCAGCCCGACTCAAGAAACTCCAGCTGTACTCAGTTGCATACCGCTTACTCAGAGGTGATCTCTGCCTGACATACAAGGCCATGTCCAACCCGGAATTGATGGACATGCTCCACCTAAAAAAAAACAAATCCCAGAGAGCCACACGCTCTAGAGATATAAACCTCACCACAACGATAAATAGGACATGCTGGAGAGGTAGATTCATATCCCAGAGACTCCCCATGCTTTGGAACAGGATTCCAATATACATCAGGCAGAGCCCCTCACTAACACTCTTCAAGAGAAACCTTGATGGGTGGATGGGAAACAGAAAATTTACCCCAGGGATCACTGCACTGGCTCTGCTGGACAGTGGCACAGGGAACTAAACTAAGGGGGTGGCGAAAGCCAACACATTCTGGCTAGGCTTATAAATGCCCTTGGGCAGATAGCCTAGTACTTACCTATGAACCTAATATTGCATTTGGGGTCAGACCTGAGTGCTGTAGCACTCTGTGTGGTCTAGACTGTAGCAAGCAGTTTGCTACAGTTTAAAAGTAAAAAAAAAACAAATATAACTAAAACCTGAGATATGTAGCAGTCATTGCAGTTTAAAAGTAAAAAAAAATATTTTTTGGTTTAACTAAAACCTGAGCTCTGTAGTACTCTGTGCAGGTAGGGTTTAAACTGCAGCAACTGTTTGCTACACTTGTAATAAGCAGTTTAATACAGTTTAAAAAGAAGATTTTTTTAACTAAAACATGAGTGCTATAGTGCTCCATGTAGGCAGGGTATAAACTGTAACAGCTGTTTGCTACAATTCTACATTTGTAGCAAACAAGTTGTTACAGTTTAAAAGACATCATGTTGGGGGGGGGGGGGCAGGGCACAGAAAAGGGCCTGAATAGCTAGGGCAGGATTGAGGGAGGATTGTGTCATGCATCTGGCCACCTTTTTGATGTGCCAGTAGAAGGAACATCTGTTTTTTATTTGTTTTCTTACTCTTCAGTGGAAGAGCTGGGGGGGTCATATATCTAACTGTAATAAGTGAAACACTTACTTTGTTTTGCTCTTCAGTTGAAGAGCGGAGGGGGTGAGGTGTTGGTTCACAGTTCCGGCCAACTGCCCTAGTTGAACCAGCTACACTTCTGGATGGATGGACTGGTTTAAAGACATTTCCTTTACAATTTTAGGCATAAGAGAAGGAGCAGGCCTAAGGCAAACCCTGTTTTTATGAAAAGTCAGGAAAAGGACTAGAAACCATAAGAGTTTGTAACACTGCAACTCTTTTAGAAGTTAAAATAACAAACAAAAATGTCTTCCATGAGTAGAATTTTAAAGAAACATAAAAGGCAGGCTCAAAAGGAGAGAGAGAGTTAACTTTTCTAATATGTAATTCATTTCCCAAGTTAGCAGAACAGATTTTCTTGGATGACTGATGCGAAGAACACCTTTTAAGAATTGCTCATAATGTGAATAAAAAGGTGGATCCATAGGCAAACATGCAGAAGTGAATGACAAATGCCCTCTAATAGAAGATTATGACAGTCTAGAGTTGTGCAGCTCAAAATAGTATGTAAAGATAATCAGGTACTCAGTTGATAGGGGTCCTGTCATTTCTTTCAGCACCAAATTGAAAATATCCATTTGGAAAGTAAGATTTTTTTGTAGCAGATTTTCTAGCCTCCTGTAATACCTGTAGCACATCCACAAAAGTGCCTGAATGATATTAAAATCCAGTAATCCAAACTGTAAAGCTGAGAGTTTGTCATTTTGAATGAATGAAAGATCTCTTTCATGTAAGTCCATCTTATGGGGTAACTTGCAATGATTTCCACTGGCTAGATGAAAAAAAAAAAACAAACAATATTATCTGAGCCAAAGGGAGGTTACCAGCAATGATGGGAAAAGGAAGAATAGAATATAGGAATTTCCTCTCAAAGAGAAATATATTCATTTTTCTGTGGATGAGACTCTGGAAAAGAACAATTTGAGCTGCCAGTTCAGACTGGAAGAATATTTTATTTGGGGAATTCCCTTTTGTTTAACATCCACTCTTGAGGACCTGCCCTGGATTTGCTCAAGTTATCTGCTATTGAGTTAATTTCTGATTGGATATAAGTTGCATAGAGAAACAAATTCTGATGGATAGCAATCTCCCAAGCCCTCATGGCTAACCTGTGACCACATTTTGTTCACCCTGATTTTTGATACGCTACATATCTCTATTACTGTCTATCAAAATGTGAAGGGTTTCAGGATACCAGAGATGGTGAGGGGTCTTCAGTGCCAGGATCAGGACTTTCATTTCCTTGATATACATATGCTAGAGTCTGCTTGCCTTAGTCATACACCTTGAACTTTTATCCCCATAGAACAGACTCCACAAGTTAGGTCTGATGTATCTATGGACACTTTTTGATGGGAAGCAGGAACGAGAATGGGCACTCCTGGACTGAGCAATATCTGGTAGATCTACAAACAAAATTATGTCTTTACAAAGGGAAAGCCTGGAATTAGGAACTTCAAAGGGTGGCAGAGTTGTACCCAAATTGACTTGTGGCACCACTGAATCTTCTTCATGTGGAGTCAGGCAAATGGGATCATTTGTATTGTTAAAGCCATGAACCCCTCAACATCTCCTTTGCAGAGGTAGTTTCTGCAATTAGAATTGAATGAAGTAAGAGAAACTGTATTTTCTCCTGAAGAAGGAATGCCATCATGTAAGAAGTATTCAGGTAGCATCCTAGAAAGACTATATTTTGTGAAGGATAGAAAGTGGATTTCTTCAGGTTTAAGGTTAAGACTAGATGAAGAAATAGGTCCATAGTAAATTGTTGATACTGCAGTTTTTTTTCTTTTGAAGTATTTTGGATTAAAAGATTGTCTAAATAAAGGTACGGTATATATGAATACCTTGGCACCTGCAGAAGACTATCACATCACAGGGCATAAATGGTTTATGAATATCATGGAGCCATAGCTAGACAAAAATGGTAAAATAGTAAATTGAAATGAAACTCCAAAGCTAAAATCTTGAATTGCCTGTGATCTGGATGAATGGGAATGTGAAGATACTGTAGACATTCTTCATGTCCAAGATAACCAGAAAGGTTTCAGGAAGGGTCAATGGAAGAAAAGTTTGCAGACATAACATCATAAATTTTGGATTCTTAGGAAAGTGTTCAGGATAGGTCTCCATGTGCCCTTTTCTCTTGACACAAGGAAAAGTCTTGAATAAAATTTCTGTCAATTTTGAGGATGTGTAACTATTTATATGGTTCTCTAATAGAAGAGATCTTTAAGATTAGAAAACCGAGATGATCTTGGTTTGAGAGAACCTGAGGAATTCCAAAATAATAGGGGGAGGTTACGTTAATTTGTAGCCTTTATGGATTATTTGAATACCCATATATATCTGATGTTATTACTCTCCACACTGGAAGGGACTGAAAGAGTTTCTTTGAAAGAAAGAAGAGGGATTAGTTAAAGTGAGGGAGTGGTTGATAAGATTGCATTCATAAGTTTGAAGACTTGCCAACAAATGACCATTTAGGACATTTGAAATGTGATTTAGGTTTCTCCTGATATTTTTAGAGAACATTTTTATGTTTTTGCATTTTTTTTATTTCAAAATGCTGAACCAGATGTTTAAACAAACCTTTAATCCACAGTTTGAGAACTTTCATTCCTCTTAGTAGCAAAACATTTTAAGAAACATGGCAGCCATTTTGCTGCATTACTTAAATATATATTAATATTTTTAGAGAACATTTTTATGTTTTTGCATTTTTTGTATTTCAAAATGCTGAACCAGATGTTTAAACAAACCTTTAATCCACAGTTTGAGAACTTTCATTCCTCTTAGTAGCAAAACATTTTAAGAAACATGGCAGCCATTTTGCTGCATTACTTAAATAGCCCAAAGGCACCAAAAACTCTAAGCATTTAAAGGTACACACGCTCAAAAAAACCCTGCAAAGTTATAAAAGCATTATACATACCAAAAACATCACAATAAAACCCTAACATTAAAAATACTAATTAATGTTAAAATATTGTTACAAATATTAAAGAATCAAGCAAATGAAATCAGATAAAACACAGTCAGATAAAGTAATTATACTTTGGCAGCTTTGATTTTTAACATAGGTTTAATGAAAATAACATCATTAATCCCTGGTGGGTTACAGGTGTTAAGTAACAGTTGCCAGAACACTTTTCTTTGTTCAAGAATTACTTCTCAGTCACCCTCTCTATTACTAGGTGTACCTTTTTCAAGAATACTAAATGCCAACTTTTTTTAAATCATGATATATAACTGAGTGTTTATATAAAGCATTAGCTACAAGCCCTTTTCTGACTGCATAGTTGTGTTGGTAAATTCTATTCCACAAAGGTCCTATTGTCTTCCTGAAATAAAATTCTGGGCAAGAGGAACAAAAAGCAATTTATACTACACCCTAATGTAGTAAAATTATAACGTCCCTTCACTGAAAGCAATCCAGGGTTGCCAGACACTGAGAAATATGTCCCCTATAAAACATACCTATATTGCTTATACATCCCAAAACATTTGGTGCCCCAGTTCATCTTTGATACATTTTGTATGCCGTGTTTTTTTCTAAAATAGCCTTTAAATTATTACTGTTCTTGTACACAAATTTTGGCTGTTGCCCCAACTGGTCAAGCAAACCAAAAGTAACAAATACTGTCTTCCAGTGACATTCAATAACTGTTTTAGAGATGGAATTGCTGTATTATATTGAATAACAAAAACCTGAATTGAATCAGTACTTTTAGTATTCCTGTTAACAGTCAAATCCTTGAGACAACTCAGTAAAGGGCCACATTTTTATGTCTAACTTTAAGAATCCATTTTTGAGATCCCCAATAATGACAAGGGGTGTGATGATATGGGCAAGTGCCAGCATAGCCAGCTAGAGTTTTATAAATAATATGTCCTTTGAATATCAAACTGATTTATACAAGATGCTTATGTTACAAATGTATTAGAACTGTATGTCATTTGTATATCAGACTGATTTTGTACAAATGCTTGTGCTGAAAATGTATTTGTGAGCTTTGCTTGTGTTGAAATGTATCACCAGTGCATCCTGTTGAAATGATGAGAAATGTACATGTATTACTGTAGCTGAATTAAATGTATATGTTTTAATAGAGGATACTGGTATATCAGAAGTTAACTCTAAGAAAAACAAGAAAAATATAAATAAGCTGTTAAACCATTAAAAGGCACCCCACAGTGCTGAATAGGACCAGAGATGCTGGGTCTGGGAAAGAACATTTGTCATTTAGCTCAGTGAAAAGAGGGGAGGCCCCAGGCACTGCCATAAACATGTGGATGTGTACTGTGGCCGCCTGTCCTCAATTTCTGTCTCAGCTTCAAAGGGGAATACTCTGAGAACCTAGAGTCAGGTGACCAGATGAGATCATTCTGTCAGCCCTCTTGGAAATTATATTTTAGATATTACAAAGAGAAATTTCAGAGTCTTGAGTTTTCTGTTTGGGAAGCCTGACAAGAAAGACCCTCATCCAAAGCGCCTTGCCTTGCAGTAATAAGTAACTTAACTAGGGAACAGTAATTCTTTTAGGTTCAGTCAAGAATATAATGAAGCTTAGTTTAGATATTGTTTTTCTTTATTTGTCTGAGTCTGTCCATGAATTTTTTCAATATTTCCTATGATCTAAACTCTGTGGTTTACTGTGAATATATATTCAGTATTTTCATATACTTTTATTATTTATTATTAAATTTATTTAAAACTTGTTGTGGCTGGTCCTTGTAGAAAGTATCTAACCTTGGAAAGTGATTATATTTATTTGATGACACTGTGTGGGCCACTCCAGAAGGCCTAGCTGTCTTGGTGATCTACTACCATTTGTATTAGTATTAATATTACACAGTACAATTGAATACCTTTTTAAGAGCCTTTTAGTAACTGACTGGTGGCAGTGATAACTATCTTATAGTCTGGGCAAAGTTTGTAGAGCAGGTCATCTGCGTGTGTGTGTGTGTGTGTGTGTGTGTGTGTGTGTGCGTGTGTGTGTGTGTGTGTGTGTGTGTGTGTGTGTGTGTGTGTGTGTGTGTGTGTGTGTATGCATGCGTGTGCGTGTGCATGCGCATGTGTGTGTGTGTGTGTGTGTGTGTGTGTGTGTGTGTGTGTGTGTGTGTGTGTGTGTGTGTAAAAATTATATCTTAAAGAGTGTGTGTGTCAGCTGCTTGGGGCAGGGATACAAAGCACTTGGCTTGAACACTCGGTTGAGGACCTAACCCTACAGCTGTACCAGTGGGGAGTCTTATGGAGGACCTGGAAGAAGACAGATAAGGAGACATCCAGACCCCGGGTTGAGTGTGTTCCCTGTGTGTTCTTAAGATAAATTTTAAGTGATGCAGAGAGGTCTACATCTGGAAACACTGAGTGTATTCATTTGTATTCCAAGTGCACATCCCTCTCCACTGTCAGTGGTGAGGATTCAGGCTCCTTGATTACTGGCCCAGCATGGGGACATCACATATTGGTGGCCATCACATATTGGTAGTAGTGGTGGGCATCACATTATTTGGTGGGACCATCACATGCTCACACATTGCTGAGCAGTGGTGTGGATATTGAACTCCTGAAGCCTGTAAGCACTGGTCACTAATCAAAGTGTTTATACTCTCAAACAGCCACATGCTAGACATTCAGAATTTCATATTACAATAGTTTTATTTATTTACTTTTTGTTAGCTTAGTCAGAGAGAGCAGGCAAGGATGTCAGCAGAGGAGCATGGCAAGCTGATAAAGAACCAGTTGGCTGAGATATGCCAAGGCAAAGGACTGGAGCATGCCAGCCTGACTAAAGGGGAAATGATTGCAGGCTTAATCACAGCTACAGCACAAACCAGCAACCAGGAAGATAACCAGTCTGTTGATGGGGACTTGCAGCTCTCAGAAACAGGACAGTTCAACTTTTCCTCAGAGGACTTAAAAATTCATCTGGAGTTAAAGAGACTTGAACTGGAGGCCAAATGGTTAGAATTAGAATCAGCAGATGAAATGTGGCATTTGGAGGATGAGACATCTGGAAGCCAAAGAAAAGGAGAGGCAGAGGCAACATGAACAGGAAATCCTGACCTTTTGCCAGGTTCATGGAGGTAATGGGGAAGGGAGTAACCATAACCCAGAAGCAATAAAGATCAGTAAACTTCTTCTTAGGTACCAAGAAGGTGATAATTGTGAAGTTTTATTCATATGTCTGAAAGAGTATGCAAACAGCATAATGTTGACTGAGGGCTCTGGGTGCAGTTCCCCACCCCTTACTCTATAGTAAAGCTGTAACTGTTGTTTCTAAATTGTCTGATACTGATTGTTTAGATTATGAAAAAGTGAAGCACTGTTTATTACAATGTTTTAAGTTAACACCTGAAACTTACAGAAAAAACGTTTTGTGAGCATAGATACAAGGCAGATGAAAGTGTATGTGATTATATTACTGAACTAAGCACTTATTTTCATAGGTGGGTGAGTAGGTGTCAGGTCACCACATTTACAGGGCTGGCAGACCTTTTGGTGAGGGAACAGGCCCTTAGCACTTTGCCTGAAGACATGAGAATCTCAGCAGACAGGGAATGCAACTCTGCAGACGAGCTGGGGAAAAAGGGAGAGCTATACCTAGCAAGCATGGTATCACTGCACAGGAAAGTGATACCCAGTGCTAAACATGGATATAAGGGAACCCATGGATAGCAGTCTAAACCTCCCTAGCACAGTCCGCCAGCAACAGAGGAAGCTACTAGTTCAGGTACATGGCCAGGATCAAGGGTTTAAATGTTTTAAATGTAACCAGTGGGGTCATGTAGCACAGAGATGTCCATGGAGGCAAGGTGGAGAACAAAAAGTGGGGGAGTCAGTAAACGGGAATAACAGGATGTCAGTAGTAAGTTATCTGGAGTCAACAGGGGTACCAAACTACCAGCAGTGTTTATATCTGATCTTAGTTGATGGAAAATAAGCCACTGCTATGAGAGACAGAGCCTTTGATATAACCATTGTGAAGCCTGCAGTAGTTAAAGAGGAGCATTACTTGCTTAGGCAGTGCATCCAGTCAGAGATTTAGGAGGGGCCCATTAAAAATGCCTTTGGTCAGGGTTCACCTTGAATGGGAGAGTGGAAAAGGAAGCAAACAAGTAAGTGTGTTTGAGGATATCCCTGCAGATGTCTTGATAGGGAATGATTTTAATAATGCAGTACCATGTGCGCATGCAGTGACATACAGACAAGCTTGGAAACAGGCATGTGGGTCTGGTAGCCTGGGGAGACCCAGACAGACTGCACACCTGAAGGTTTGGATGGGTGATGTGGCTAGTTCAGGGAGAGAGCTACACTGTAGCAGTGAGACTGAAGGTGAGCCACAGTTGCTGATGGGTACTGATGTCCCCTTGGACATATTGACTACAAGGGCAGACGTGAGTAGTAGTACCCAGGGTGACAGTGAAGCACCTCTGTCAGAGGATACCAGACTTCCTGTGGAGGTAGAGCTGGTAAGAGTTACAAAGAGAGAGCTGAGACAGGCTCAGCTCTCAGTCTCTACATCACAAGGCCTGGGGGAGGTAGCTACGGAGGCACCTGATTCTCAAGGAAAAGGGAATTTTGTATACTGGAACAAAGGGTTACTGTACAGAGAGTGAACCCCTGAGGAGGACTAAAAGGTGAGCTAATACAGCAGTTGGTAGTGCCCAGAAGATACCATCTGGCACTTCTAGCCATAGCCCATGACATTCCCTTTGCAGGTCATATGAGCATAAAGCATACCAAGAGATGTATTATGCAGAACTTTTATTGTTCTGGGATTGCCAGGGATGTAACAGGGTTCTACAGTATCTGTGAGCTGTGCCAAAAAGTAGGCAAGGCAGGAGACAAGGTCAAAGTTCCTTTAATGCCTTTGCCTCTGACAGAGGAGCTGTTTCAGAAGGTAGCTATGGATATCGTGGGGCCTCTGAGTACCCCAAGTTCCACAGGGAAGAAGTATGTTCTAGTGGTAGTAGATTATGCCAATAGATACCCTGAGGCAGTGTCTCTGTCCTCCATCAAGGCAGAGAAGGTGGCAAATGCTTTGCAAGAGATTTTCAGCAGGGTAGGTTTCCCAAGGGAAATACTGACTGATGGAGGTGCCAATTTCATGTCAGATCTGCTGGCTTGTCTGTGGAAGTGCTGTGGGGTGAAGCACCTAAAGACAACCCCTACCACTCCCAGACTAATGGTCTTGTGGAGAGGTTAAACTCTACACCAAAAGATCATGCTACGGGCATTTGCAGACCCGTTTAATAGGGAGGGAGTGAGACAAATATCTACCCCATCTATTGTTTGCTTACAGAGAGGTGCCCCAGGAAATCATTTTTTTCACCCTTTGAGTTGCTTTATGGGAATAAGGTGAGGGGGCCTTTAGATTTGATTCATGATGAGTTGAAGGGTGAGTGTGAATCCCACAAAGAATCTGTTTTGGCATATGTCCTAAACCTCAGGATGAGTCTTAGGGAGCTCATGGGCTTGGCCCAAGAGAACTTGGCAGGAGCCCAACAGCAGAGAAAGGTCTGGCATGACAAGAATGCTTGAGCCAGACAGTAGGCTATGGGGCAGCATGTGGTGGTTCTCATTCCTGTCAGACACAATAATCTACAGTCAGTGTGGGAGGGACCCTTCAATGTGGTAAGGAAGGTCAGTGATGTTAACTACATGATAAAACAGATAGGCAGGAGGAAGGGGCACAAAATGTTCCATGTGAACATGATGAAGCCTTACCATGATAGAGCGGCCCTTGTGCTAAATATTTGCAGTGGATGGCAAGAGGAGTGTGAGGGGGATCTGGTGACTGATCTCCTCAGTGAGGCTCAGACTGACACCTCAGTGGAAGGGGTAGCAATGTCCTAGTGGCTATCCTCTATCCAGGTTCAAGAAATCCAAGCAGTGTTACAGGAGTTTGTGGACATGCTTAGTGGGAAACCAGGGTACACCCACCTGCTGCAGCACCATGTGGATACATGGCCCCAAAGACCTATAAAACAGGCCCCTTACAGGGTGCCTGAGTGAGCCAGAGAGACTTTGTAAGAGGAGATACAGGAGATGTTGGAACTGGGAGCAATTCAGGAGTCCAGCAGTCCCTGGGCCTCCCATGCAGTGCTGGTACCAAAGAAGGATGGCAGCACCAGGTTTTATCTGAACTACAGGAAACAAAATAGTCACATTTAGTCAGATGCTTACCATATGCCTAGGACATATGAAGCCCTAGAGCAGCTGGGTGGAGCTAAGTATCTGACCACTGTTGATCTTACCAAGGGCTACCGGCAGGTGCCCTTGACTCCCAACACTAGAGAGAGGTCAGCCTTTGTGACTCTTTTCAGCTTGTATGAGATCACAAAGATGCCCTTTGGAATGAAAAATGGCTTAGCAGCTTTCCAGAGGCTGGTAGATCATATACTAGCAGGAGCAGGAGATCATGTCCTTGCTTACCTGGATGATATTGCCATCTTCAGCCATTCCCAGTAAGAGCATGCACCTTTAGCATGTCAGGGAGATGCTGGGCAGACTGCAAAGGGCAGAGTTGACCATTAAGCCCAGTAAGTGCCAAGGGGTATAGCAGAGGTATATTACCTGGGACATAGAGTGGGGAGTGGTAACATTAGACCAGAACCTGCCAACATGGAAGCCATTCAGGCATGGCCTACCCCTTTACCAAAAAGCAGATAAAGGCATTCCTACAGACAGTGGGGTACTATAGAAGGTTTGTCCCCAATCACAGTATCATAGCTGCTCTCGTCATAGACTTGGCAAGGAAAAACAGGCCTGATAAGATAGTGTGGACCCCAGCATGTGAGCAGCCATTCCAGAAGATTAAAGGAGCTTTGGGAGGACCCGCCGTGTAAGCCAGTCTAGATTACAGCAAAGAATTTGTTGTGCAGGTCGATGCTTCAAACCATGGGGTGGGGGCTGTACTTAGACAGGTTTCCTCAGTGGGAGAAGAGCACCCAATGGTATATATCAGCCATAGACTCCAGCCCAGAGAGGAATGTTATGCAGCTGTAGAAAATGAATGTCTAGCCATAGTATGGGCACTGCAGAAACTTCAGCCTTATCTGTATGGAAGGAAATTCACTTTACATACAGATCACAATCCTTGAGCATGGCTACATAGAGCCAGCCAGCAAAATTCCAAGTTATTAAGGTGGAGCGTAGGATTGCAGGTATATGACATGACAGTGCAACACTGTAGTGGGGTCAGCAATGCCAATGCAAATGGGCTGTCAAAATAGGGAGTGGGGTAACTTATTCCCAGATAGGCTTATTTTTCTTAATCCAAGTTTATCAAGGTCATTTGAAAAACTAGCTTGAGTCTTCGGGGGGGGGGGGGGTGATGATATGGGCAAGTGCTAGCATAGCCAGCTGGAGTTTGTAAAGAACAGTATGTCATTTGAATAGCAAACTGATTTATACAAGATGATTGTGTTACAAATGTATTAGAACTGTATGTCATTTGTATATCCGACTGATTTTGTACAGATTCTTGTGCTGAAAATGTGTTTGTGAACTTTGCTTGTGTGGAAATGTATCAACGGTGCACAATGCTGAAATGAAGAGAAATGAACATGTATTATTGTAGCTGAATTCAATGGGTATGGTTTAATAGAGGATACTGGCACAGCAGAGGTTAACTTTAAGAAAAATAAGGGAAATGTAAATGTTAAACCATTAAAAATCACCCCACAGTGCAGAATAGAACCAGAGACGCTGGGTCTGGGGAACAACCTTTGTCTATTAGCTCAGTGAAAAGAGAGGAGATCCCAGGCACTGCTTTAATCATTTGGATGTGCATTGTGGCTATCTGTGCTTAATTTCTGTCTCAGCTTCAACGGGGAATACTGTGAGGACCTAGAGTCAGGTGACCAGATGAGGTCATTCTGTCAGCCCTCTTGGAAATTATATTTTAGAAATTACAAAGAGAAATCTCAATGTATTGAGTATTCTGTTTGGAAAGCCTGACTATAAAGACTCTCACCCACATCATCTTGCCTTGCAGTAGTAAGTAACTTAACTAGGGAACAGTAATTCTTTTAGATTCAGTCAGGAATATAATGACGCTAAGTTTAGATATTGTTTTTCTTTATTTATCTGAGTCTGTCCGTCAGTGTTCTTGCCGATATTTTCTGTGATCTGAACTTTGTGGTTTATTGTGAATATATATTCAGTAGATTCATGTACTTTTATTACTTATTAAATATATTTAAATATTTTATTGTGGCTGATCCTTGTAGAAAGTATCTAACCTTGGAGAGTGCTTATATTTATTTGGTGACACTGTGTAGGCCACTCCAGAAGGTCAAGCCATCTTGGTGAACTACTACCATTTGTATTAGTATTAATATTACACAATATGATTGCCTACCATTTTAAGAGCCTTATAGTAACTGACTGGTGGCAGTGATAACTACCTTATAGTCTGGGCAAAGTTGGTAGAATGGGAATCTGTGCCAGCCTTTTCCAGGTGTGTGTGTGTGTGTGTGTGTGTGTGTGTGTGTGTGTGTGTGTGTGTGTGTGTGTGTGTGTGTGTGTGTGTGTGTGTGTGTGTGTGTGTGTGTGCATGTGAAAATTAAATCTTAAAGAGTGTGTGTGTGTGTGTGTGTGTGTGTGTGTGTGTGTGTGTGTGTGTGTGTGTGTGTGTGTGTGTGTGTGTGTGTGTTTCAGCTACTTGGGGCAGGGACACAAAGCACTGAGTTTACAGAGAGGATGTTGGACAACTTGGCTTGGACACTCAGATGAGGACCTAACTCTACAGCTGTACCAGTGGGGAATCTTATTGGGGACCTGGAAGAAGAGAGATAAAGAGACATCCTGACTCTGGGCTGTGTGTGTTCCCTGTGTGCTCTTAAGAGAACATACACTTGATGCAGAGAGGTCTTCATCTGGAAATTCAGAGTCTATCCATTTGTAGTCCAGGTACAGGTCCCTCTCCAGTATCAGTGGTGAGAAATCAGGCTCCTTGATTATTGGCCCAGCATAGGGATGTCACATGTTGGTGGCCATCACATATTGATAGCTGTGTTGGGCATCACAGGGGTATCCATGATCAATGAACAAAGTGCAGAGTTTTTCAATCTCTTGTTTAAACACAAAATCATCTGAACTCAACCTACTGATTCTGATAAGCTGTTCTTTAACAATATTTTTTTTTTGCTACCAATAGTGCTAACTGGTAAAATGTAAAAATGCATTTGAAAAAGTTTCTTTTCTAAATAACCTAAACTCATACCTCCCTTCAAATAAATTTTGTATAGAGTAATGTCTAGGTAGTTTATGGAACTATCATTAGTCTGACAGAAAAAATAAAAGAAATCAGTAGAACAATTGAGAAAGTCAGTATATACTTGCAGCTCAATGAGGTTCCTTTTCCATAGAATAAATATCATCCAGGTACCTCATATAACCTCCAACCTTGGAAAAGTGGTGTGAAACAAATATTTTCATAGTTTCCCAATACCATAAAACCATCTTCACAAAAACAGGGACTGTGGCTGCCCCTATTGCAATACCCTTGTGCTGCTTATAGTATTCCCCTCAGAAAATACAAAGTTGTTTTTAAGCACCAGTTCCATGCATTGAAAAATTAAACTAATCTCAGGCTGGTCAAGATTAATAACCTTAGCCATGGTGCCCAGAAACCAGTCCAAACCTTCATCAAGTGGGATGACAGACAACAAGTCTTTAATATCAATTGCCATAAACAAGGCATCAGGTAAAAATTTCAAATCTGCAATAGACTGAAGAAAGTGTCAGGAGTCTTTTAATAAATGCTTTTTTCCTACTGAAAAAGATTTTAACTTAAAATCAACCATTTTAGCCAGTGGTTCAGTCTTTGACCCTGCTGAAGCTACGATGGGTCTGAGAGGGGGGGGGGGTCAAACACTGATTTATCAACCTTAGGGATTCCGAATATCCCTGGAACCCAACGATGATTGACCTCAAAGAGACTCTCATTTTAGGAGGTACATCAAAAGTAGTATATAAATCCTCCAATGCAAAGTCTATGCTTCTATAAACTATGCTAATCTCTTCTACAAAGAAGTAACCATTTTTAAAAACGCAAGCATCTTAAACAAATGCCAGTGATGCTCCATAATGATAACACCCCCACCCTTATCTGGCTTCATCACACATACATTTTTATCATTAGATAACTTGAACAAAAGGTGCCTTTCATCAGGAGTTAAGTTATAAATTCTTTTTGACTTCTTGTGGCCCGATTCCCTGATACTGTTTTCATATAACTGTTTCAAAAGCCCAATAGGTGTTGCTAAAGGGGGCGGTTAAAATACTACTAATCCTCAATTCATTGTTAGCACCATATTTATTGTTAGATGGCATCAAACATTGTAAGTTTGGTTTTCTAGTGTACAGTTTAGTTCAATCATGGTGTCCACTACATTGGTGTAACTAGAGGGCACAAACATAAACACCTTTTGAAATATTTACCCAAAAAGAGAAGTAATAGGCAACAGAGAAAATTTATACATAGTCCATTCATCAAAAACATAAAAAGTACCTTCAGCAGATGTACCCAAACATCCAAAGAAGTTATTCCTACCCTCAATGATCCTGATACCCCCCTGAATACCAATCCTGCCTCAGGAGAGGGTTGATCTCTGGGGTTTACATTCTCCCAAAAATCGGTTGTCCCCTCATCACTATCACCAACACCTTCCTTGTGAGTACTGAGTGCATTATCAGGATCACTAGCTTCATACCTTTTTCCACCATTAGGAGTTGGATAGGCCTTTTTATGTTTGTAGTCACTCACATCCCTGGAAATTGTCTTTTGCTTATGTTTATAAGCAGAGTCTTCATATTGTTCAACCCTGTATAAAGCTCCATGAAATTCATTCAGGTGATAAGGAAAACAAAGATCATTTCTAATAAGGGCATCCAAATTCTTAATTTTCACTTCTAGTTTCTCCAGCTGTCTTAAGTTTTCTTTAAAAATAATTTGCATAATTTCAATGCCCATTCAATCAAAAAGGTCCAAAAGCTAATGATGGAAAACAGACCCCAGTGTAACACCATTGGGGTATTTTAAAATGCACAGCACCTTTGGTACTCTATGATGTACAATACAAAAGTTCAGAAAGGAAATGTCCATAAGCAAAGATTTATATTTTGTCACCAGTTTTTCAAATTTCTTAATACCATCCATCAAGGTACCCACACCAACAGCACCATTGTCAACAGTACTGTCTCCAAACGTCAGCTGTACTGTCTCCAAATGTAAGCTTAGATGTAAACAATTCAAAAACATTAAAATTAGCATAGTCCTCAGTTTGTGGTTCAGTGTCTCTCCCACCAGGAAACAAGCCTCCAACATTACTGAAAGCCCCCCAAACCAGTACACATTGATCCACAAACTGAGGACTTTTCTAGTTTTAATGATCACGAATTGTTTACAGCTAAGCATACATTTGGAGACAGTACTGTTGACAGTGCTGTTGGTGTGGGCATGGAACAAGCATTTAAAGGTACTTTGGTAGATGGTGTGAGGATATCAGATATTGTTATCTGTGCTAGCATGTCTAGCTGCAGTTTTCTAAATACTTATAAATAGTTATAACTTACCCAGTGTTATAAATGCCAGCATGACTAGCTTTAATTCTGTAAATACATTTTGTGTTTTTTTGATTTTTTCTTTGATTTGTGTAAGATGTTTGAATAAAACAGTGTTCTTCAGGCTGACCAAATGTATATGTCTTTTAAAAAGAATTCTGAACGCATGTTGTGCCAGTCAGCTGACCTAGAGTGATGTCATCATGTACCAGAGATGAAAGGAATGGAATCTCCGCAGCAGCTGTTTTTGTTTACTTTTCAAAAGACTGAAATGAGAGAATAGAATTCTCATAACAGCTTTCTAGGACTTTTAAAAAATTCTGCTATAAAAAGCAGGTTTTGAGTTAACTGCAGTTGTTAACAGTTGAGCTGAGTTGAGTTGCAGCAGTTGTTGTAGTAGTCAGTGGTTGTTTTCCAGATCAATAGTTATCACTCAGAGTTTTTCAGAGCTGTTCAGCAGAAATAATAGGACTTGCTATTCCAGTCACTGAGGAAGAGACAGCCTGAAGAGTGGACATATATTCTTATTTTGCTTTCAGAAGTAAGAGTATCCTTTTGTCTTGCTGAATTAATTAGATTAGACAGGGACAGTTAATCTTTAGAGAGTTCAGGAGTTACAGTTAGAGTTTTTCTTAATCAGTGTGAAACCTACCCTACAGTATTATTTTCAAAATTCTTGTGTGTGAAACTCTATGGTTTATTGGAATCTGTTATTTAGTCTACATATGTTTTAAATCATTTTTATTTATTAAATACTTTACTACTTTTTATTGTGGCTGGTTATTGAGAAAGTACTTTTAGTAACCTGAGAGTGTTTATGCTTATTGTGATAATACCAGGGCCACTCTGAAAAGCCTGACTGCTTGGATTACATGCTACCTTACATATCAAGATTTATTTTACCCAATATAACTGAACAACCCTTTTGAAGGGTTAGAGTGGTATTTTGACTGGTGGCAGCATTACGTTGTAATTTGGGAAAGAGGACATAGCAGGCAGATCTGTGCCAGGAGTGTTTGCATGTGTGATTATCAAATATTTAAGACTGAGTGTGCCAAATACTTAGAACTGGGACACAGTGCTCTGCAGTGGGTAGTGTGAAGACTCCTTTGGAGAGCTGGATTGAAGCAAATAGTACAGTCACATGTTTTTAGCCTGTTCCCAGTGTACCCTTAGGGGAAATTATGTGTTCTATTCCTGCTTTCAGTGACGCTCCCTTAGCGGAGACAGTGGTGAGGATTGAGGGTCCTTAGTTACTACCCAGGTTTAAGTATAGAGTCATCACAGGTAGTATTAAGAAATGTGAGAAACTGGTGATAAAATATAAATCTTTGCTTATGCATGATTCCTTTCTGAACTTTTGTATTGTACATCATAGATTACCAAAGGGGCTGTGAATTTTTAAATACCCCAACATCATAGAGTACCACAGGGGCTGAGAAATTTTAAATACCCCAATAGTGTTACACTGGGGACTGTTTTCCATTATGAGCTATTGGACATTTTTGATCGGATGGGCATTGAAATGATGCAAATTATTATTAAGGAAACCTTAAGATGTTGGAGAAACTAGAAGTGGAAATTAGGAATTTGGATGCCGTTATTAGAAACAATCTTTCTTTTCTTTATCACCTGGACAAATTTTGTGGAGCTTTATACAGGGTTAAACAATATGAAGCCTCTGCTTATAAACGTAAGCAGAAGAAAATTGCCAGGAATGTGACTGACTACAAACATAAGAAGGCCTATCTAATTCCTAACAGTGAAAAAAGGTATGAAGCTAGTGATTCTGATGATGCACACAATACTCACAGGGAAGGCGTTGGCATAGTGATGAGTGGACAGCCCATTTTTCAGGGGAATGGAAACCCTGGAGAGTCAAGAGGCTGGAGGAAAACTTGGGGAGACAAGAGTAGAATGTCCCCAACTTTCAACCCCGTCCCGCGAAACAGGATTGGTATTCCAGGGGGTATCAGAATCGTCAAGGGTGGAAATAATTTCTTTGGATGGTTTGCATAAACCTGCTAAAGGTACTGTAAATGTTTTTGATGGATGTACTATATATAATTTTCCCCTTTGCTTGTTACTTCTCTTTTTGGTTCCCTACTTCAAAAAGGGTTTAAGTTTGTGCCCTCTAGTTACCCCAATGCCATGAACACCCTGAATGAGCTAAAGTTGTACACTAGAAAACTGAACTTCAGTTGTTTGATGTCATCAGACAAGGAATATGTTAAGAATAAATTGAGGAAAAGTAGTATTTTTAACCCCCTTTAGCACTGGCTATTGGGCTTTTCCAACAGTTATGTGAAAACAGTATCAGAGAATGGGGCTACAAGAAGAGAAAAAGAATTTATAAATTAATTTCTGATGAAAGAGACCTTTTGTTCAAGTTATCTGATGATAAAAGTTTACATGTGATGAAGCCAGATAAGGGTGTGGGTGTTGTTATTATGAACCACCACCTGTATTCATTTAAGATATTTGAGTTTTTTTTATAATGGTGATTTATTTGTAGAAGTCTCACAAAACAAGATTAACATAGCCTGTCAAGGCATAGGTTATGCACTGGAGGATTTATATACTACTATTGATATACCTCCTAACATGGCAGACTTCCTTAAGGTCAAGCATCCTTGGGTTTCGAGGATATTAGGAATCCCTAAGATTCATAATTCTGCGGTTGCCCCCCCCCCCCAACTCAGACCCATTGTAGCTTCAGCAGGGTCAAAGACTGAATCAATGACTAAAATGGATGATTTTAAGTTGAAATCTTTTTCACTAGGAAAAAGCATTTATTACAAGACTCCTGGCACTTTCTTCAGTCTATTGCAGATTTGAAATTTCTATATGATGCCTTGTTTGTGACAATTGATATTAAAGACTTTTTCTCTGTCATTCTATATGATGAACGTTTGGAATGGCTGCTGGGTGCCATGGCTAAGGGTACTGCCCTCAACCAGGCTGAGATTAGTTTCATTTTTCAATGTATGGAACTTTATATTTTTTTAGGGTGAATACTATAAGCAACACAGGTGTGGTATAATGGGGACAGCCTTGGCCCCTGTTTTTGTGAACATGGTTTTATGGCATTGGGAAACTATGAAAATATTCATTTCAGCCCTCTTTTACAAGGTTGAAGGTTATATGTGGTACCTGGATGACATTTTTATTCTATGGAAAGGGAACCTCATCGAGCTGCAAGAAGACTTTTTGAATTGTTCTACTAATTTATTGTACTTTTACTGACAGACCAGTAATAGTTTGATAAACTACCTAGACATTACGGTATGCAAAAATTTATCTGAAGGGAGGTACGAGTCTAGGTTATTTAGAAAAAATACATTTTCAAATGCCATTTTACATTTTACCAGTCAGCACCCTTGGTGGCATTATTAGACTCAGTAGGTTGATTTCAGATGATTTTCTGTTTAAACAAATGATTGATAAACTCTTCACTTTGTTCACTGATCATGGGCATCCCTTGTCATTGTTGATCTCAAAAATGGTTTCTTGAAGTTAGACAAAAAATATGGTCCTATACTGAGTTGTTCCAAGGATTTGACTGTTAACATGAATACTAAAAGTACTGATTCAACTCAGATTTTTGTTATTCAATATAATGCTGAAGTGTCTTCTCTAAAAAAGTTATTAAATGTCACTGGAAAACAGTATTTATTCTTTTTGAGTTGGTTGACCATTTGGGGCAGCAGCCAAAATTTGTGTACAAGAACAGTAATAATTTAAAGGCTATGTTAGAAAAAAAATATGACATACAAAATGTATCAAATAAGAATTGGGGCATGAAATGTTGTGGGGCATGTAAGCAATGTAGATATATTTTACAGGGGACATATTTCTCAGTGTCTGGCTACCCCAGATTGCTTTTAGTGAAGGGACATTATAATTGTACTACTAAGGGGGTGGGTAGTATACATTGCTTTTTATTCTTCTTGCCCAGCATTTTATGTCGGCAAGACAGTAGGACCTTTCCAGAATGGAATTTACCAGTACAACTATGCAATCAGTAAAAGGGTTGTAGCTAATGCCTTATATAAACACTCAGGGGTGAATTTAATAAAGCCCACACATTTTTTCCATGTAGGCCTTGCGCTGCACAGCTAACATGGCCGTGAACAGTTTTAGATTCAGTAAGATCTGCTGAGTGGCGAGCACAAGTGCTCCAACACAGAATCTTCAGTGGCATGCAAATCACCTCATAAGCAGATGAATCTCATGCGAATGAGGCAGGTAGAGGAATCCAGCAAGCAGATAGACAGCTCTGCAGACAGACAAAAGGTGCTGTAGAAATGTAGATAGATGGACAGAACCACCTACAGATATGAGCGAAACTATCCTCTGTGTGTCTGACAAATTAAAGAAAATAAGTTAAATTAAATTTATTTTTTAAATAATCTGAGCATGTTTGCACGACCTGCCACAGTGCGTAAACATGCTTTATAAAAAAAAAAAATGGAAAAAACAAAATTAATATTATGTGACAGATATGTACTACAGGATCCCATGTGGATTATCTGCAATGGTGCATTGGTGCTGTTGCTAACATGGTAGGGCTTTGAAGTGTGTAGTTTCCAGGCTGTGAGCATGGATCCCTATGCAAATGAGGAGGAGTTACTGAATAGCACAAAGGGGTAATCGTGTCCGCATATCCCCTTTGTGTAGGCAAAGAACCATGTTTTTGTTTACAGAGGAGGTAGCTGACATCAGGGCAGGGTGTGTCCAGTGACTTCTAAGCTTATTTCAGCCTGTTTGCATGGTGTGCCACCCTGCTGAGTATATCCTTGCAGGGGTCTGTATGCACTCACTTCTAAGCTTTGTTTAGCTAAGGGGACCATGTTTCCACATGTTTGCACAGTGCACGGCCATACTGAGGGTGGACGTCTGGGGAGGTGTGTATACTGACTGCTAAGCATTGTTTACCTACAGAGTGCACGTTTGCATGGTGCATCACAGTGCTGAATGTATCTAAACACCAGTGACATATTAATTAGTTTTGACCTCTCTTTAACTAAAACAAGGACTATTACATGATGTTAATGATATACTAGGCAGGTGGAGTGCATCATAAGAAAGTAATCACACTGTCAAAACCTACAGCAGAGCGCTATAAAGTATACATGCACCCTGCAATCTGATTTTTCCCCTATACTCTGCACCATTGGAGTACAGACTTAGAAATTTTAACTGACAGAATGCTAAGGGCTGCTGCAGGTCTGCTACATCTGTATGTGCCAGATGCTAAAGTCAATTCTGCTACTGCTGCTGCTGACAATAGGCCTATATTAGAGAAGGATAAGTGTTCAGACCCAGGATAACTTTCTAGGAGCTACATGAGTTGGAAATTGTAGAGTGCTACAGGGTGGACAGGGACATACTACAAGAACTCACTGAGCTCTGCCACCCTCAACTCGGACCCAGAGCCAACAGAGGGGAACCCATCCCAGTGGAAACAAAGGTAAGTGTAAATCTTAGGATACTAGCTACATGTACTTTCCAAAGACCACCTGGGGACATGATGTGGGTCTCACAGGCATCTGCTTCCAGGGTACTCCACCAGTTCCTGGATGACATGCTACCACATGCCACTGAGCACATTTATTTTCCCCTCACCCCTGAGGTGAGGGCCAGGAATATGCATCATGTCTACTGTGTAGCACACTACCCTGAGGTATCGGGTGCCATAGATTGCATGCATGTACACAACAAGTCACCACAAGGTGAGGAGGGTAGAATCTATGTCAACCACAAGGAGTACCACTCCATCAACTACCAGGTCATGTGCAATGCCCAGGGGATTATCATGAATGTGTGTGCTGGCAGCCCTGGCAGTTATCACAACTCCCATATCTGGCACACATCACAGTTGTACCAGATGTTTGCTAGGGGGACATCCCACACAGCCATTTACTGGGGGATGCTGGCTACGCACTGGAACTGTGGATGATGGCACCCATCAGAGATGTACACAGACATCCACTGAAGAATGCCATAATGAGGCGCATGCACAAACTAGGAACACCATAGAGCATGTGTTTGGGCTTCTGCAGTCACGGTTTTGGTGCCTTGATATATCTGGTGGAACCCTGCAGTACTCTTCAGCCACATGTGCCCATATGTTCACAGTATGTGCCATGCTACACAAAATAATCCTATGGAAACAGCTGCAGCAGGATCATCAAAGGGAATGTATACACAGCCCACCACCAGTGCCTACGTCACCACAGCCACACTCACAGGAGGACTTGGAGGAGGAAACCACTGATGATGTCCCTGTAGGCAGACATAGGTGTGCCCAGTATGCCCTGGCTTTGGCTAAGAAACAACGCATAGCACATTCACTGACAACCTAGGGCCCTAGGGACTGACACCTTACTCATACTCACATACATATGCTAAAATTGTTGATGCCAGACAACCGACACAACCTGTACCTATCCATGTATTGGCTGTGTACTGCTTGCATCACATAGAGTCAGCCCTGAACTACATCCCTGCAAGCTGCTGCATTCACAAAGTAAGTCTCTAACCTACACACTACTTGCAAGGATTACTATAATATGGTATCATATGTATGGATCTGCTGCATTTATAGTATAGTATATAGTAGGCCAAGTGGACAGAAGTAACATCCACATGGGACAACAGGTACCCAGCCCAATAGTATGTGCTCCCCAATAATCATTAGGCCTCATGGTTGGAATATGCACTACATCAGTCAAAGGAGATGTTAACTAGTGGGGTCACATGATATTTGAACTACTGCCTATTCCAGCAGATCATGTACTGTTGTTCCCCCACCCCCAACACAGCAGTGTTCCCATATAACAGCTTTAACAGTAAGTCAGCAATGGTATATCAGCAGACCAGGCAATCTCAGGGCTGTAACAGAACTCAATCACACATTGCATGTCACATGTAATGCAGGAATACATATTTATGCTGTTGATTGTGTGATGAATGACTCCACTGTGTCTGGCAGCCTGTGTGGCTCAGTGAACTAGGGAAGTTAGCATGGATGATGGTGTTGATGGTTCTAATCTGGAAGTAGGCACATCTTTTGCTTGTGAGGTATCATTATGTTGATGTTTTTCAGAGACTGTCAGTCTGTGTGTGGTATAACATTATGAACCTCAGTCACATATTAAGTACAGCAGCTATATATATATATATCACATTGATACATAGACTCTCCCCATATATCTAAACTAAATAACACATATACATATCATTCACACACACAGCTACATTTATATATACACCCCTGTTAATTACATAAATATGTTTGAGGATGTCTGTATTATCCTACATTCCCTAATAATGGTGAGTAAATCTGAACTATCACGCATCCATACTGTTGCTCAATGGATCCAAACTAAGGGCGTAACAGTACATAATCCAGTTACCTACAGACCCCTGTGCCTGCTGGATGTCACCATGTAGGGAAACACAGGTGTGTAGGTGGTATAATGTATAATGCTGTCAATGCACACATGGACAGGGCACATTTTTCCTGCCCACAGGTTTGCCTATCTAACTGCAAGCAGCCACATATGGGCATAGTGGTAAATGCACACACATAGCTAGGATAATAACAGTTATCCCACTGCTAGGATACTAGATGCAGATAGCAGTTTGAAGCAATATCACTCTGCAGACTGCAGATGTTGTTCAGCACAAGGCTTGTTTGTGTAATGCACAAGTACTGTGCCTGCAATCACATATACAACAGACTCAACCTGTGGCATGTGCAATAAGATACTGTGATCTATAGTGAATAAGACTAGATAGGTAGGGATTCTAATCTCACTCCAGGCTGCTTAGTGCATGTGTGTGTGTGTGTGTGTGTGTGTGTGTGTGTGTGTGTGTGTGTGTGTGTGTGTGTGTGTGTGTGTACCAATGCAAAGCAACTGCCATGCCCTCATGGGCTATCCACCTGCAATGGTTATGCACTTTTTGACCCTCTAACTTGCTGCTGACTTCCACACTGCCCTCTTCTGCAAGGCCTGATGATGTCATCCACCTTAAGACTACCAGCTGGCAGTGTATTATCAAGACTTAAGCCATGGCACTTGTGATTAATACTGTGATCTATACAGTAGACAGTCAATTATCTTAACTAATTGGGACCAAGGGTAGTTCAGATAATCAAACTATTAGGATAATCAAACATATAATTGAATCGGATCAAAAACTTCTAAAAATTGTGTTTTTTTCTGCACACAAGAATACACTTTTCAAGCATAATTTCAGTGGACAATAAAGAATATTTTTCACACACAAGCTGGCTACAAGCTCAAAAAAACAAGTTCATGCAAATACATATAATGTTTACATATTCAGACTTTATGAATTTCCTACCTGAAAACTTTGGAAGGCTGTTCTGATAACTGACATTTTGGATAATTGACGTTTGGATAATCGACTATCTACTGTAGTGTGTAAGACAAGGTAGTTAGGGGTTCTAATCTCACTCCAGGCAACTTGATGTGTGTGTGTGTGTGTGTGTGTGTGTGTGTGTGTGTGTGTGTGTGTGTGTGTGTGTGTGTGTGTGTGTATGTACCCCTGTAAAACAACTGCCATGCCCTCATGGGCTGTCTACCTGAAATGGTTATGCCCTTTTTGGCCCTGTAACTTGATACTGGCTTCCACACTGCCCTCTTCTACAAGGTCTGCTGTCATCCACCTTAAGACTACCAGCTGACAGTATAATGTCAAGACTTAAGCTGTGGTGCATACAATAAATACTGTGATCTGTGGTGTGTAAAACTAGATAGGTAAGGATTCTAATCTCACTCCAGGCTATTTGGTGTGTGTGTGTGTGTGTCCTGACGGCATAAATATGATCATCTTGGTAACATAGAAATAGGTAGGATTTTGCAGTATTTTATTTGTAGCATGTGATGTGGCCCCCCCAAGGGACTGACCACAACAAGGCCTGCTGATGTCATCAAGCATATGTCCTGAACTGATAGTACTAGCAGGCATGAGGTGTATTGCATGCATCACATACTGTGATCTGTAGTGTGTACCATTACATAGGCAAGTGTTCTCATCTACATACAGCCAACTTGCACTATGTGTGGTGCCTAGGCATGTCCTGTATGCAGTGATTGGAAGTGGTTCTAGCCTCAATGTAGCCATGGCTGCGTGTGAGCCTATTTAGAGCATTTTACATCATGTCATGGAACTATAGGACATTTGAACTTTACTGGCATAATGGCCATACAGCCCTTACAATTATAGACATCTTTATACCCATAGTTACAGGATCAGCACATATTGCCGTAGTCCAAGAGGGACACAGGCAGATGCCCTGTGTTGAGATAATGGTCACCCAACCAGTCATATAGATGGCATGTGGTGAGGTGCACTGAAGTACTCTGTGTGCCATTAGGCAAGGTCCTGGTTCAAAGATGTGTTTAAGTCTGCTAGACAAATCTCTCCCACAAGCATGTAGTATCAAAATCACATACAAGGTTAATGTCCTTACAGTGGGTTATCCATCTACTATGCCTCCTACAGATAGGCAACATATGCAGTAAAGCAGGGTCACACATTGCCCCGTATGCAAGGCACAGATCACCTCTGAGTAGTCTATATGTCACAGGTGACAATGACACTCATTGCAGACTATCCACATTGAACACATACTGAAGATGTGAAGTGACCCTTTGAGGGATCATTCTTGTGCCCAATTGCCAGTACTGCTTGGAAAGGTAAATCACCAAGTGGCCATTGCACTCAGATATTGGCATGCTGAGGGAAGAGTACTTGGAGGTTATGAACATGTTACTTACAGATGACTGTGGCCTCAGCAATGTCACATGATTCCTGCCATACCTCTGTAGAGACAGGGTGATCTGAGGCACATTAGGTGTAAACCTGTGTGGCCAGATCTGTGTGCCCAGTTCGTTCACCCCTGAGTATGTACATTAGATGTTATGACTGATGTGCTACTTACCAGGTACATAGGTCTAATTGATGGAGCTGATACTACGTATATATTTGCATGGACTTTATGGCTATTACTATGTCAACAGGCATGTTTTCGCAATACCCTCTTGCAGGATAGTGACATAGCACAGAGACTGTATGAGTGCTCACAATTTGCAGGTATCAGCCAACATTGTTAGCCACAGTCAGCCAATAGTCACATGTATTGTGATTGAATGGATTCCAAGCAGTGAAAGACCCAGAGCTGCACCCTGTTGAGCAATGCTGCTGACAGATCAGCTACTGGAGGCAGATGTCCCTATGTTACATATGTATGCCAGATAGTATCATGGATGCCTAAGTGGGTGCTTTGTAAATGTTGCCTGAGCAGGGGATATAGTCAGATGGCTTGGCTGAGTCTAGGGAGTTGTATGCCCTGATGTACCCTCACCCAGGTCCAACATGCCAGAGGGATAGATTCCTGTCCCAGAGACTTCCCATACTCTGGAATAAACTGCCTATCTATATCAAACAAAGCTCCTCATTAGCACTCTTCAAGAAAAATCTTGATGATTGGATGGGAAATAGGAGATTCACCCCGGGCATCACCTCGGTGGCTCTTCGACAGTGGCACAGGAAAATAATTTTCTTGGGTGACAAAAGCCAGGGTACATTTTTGGCAGGGCTTGTATAGGCCCCAGAGCCAATAGCCTAGTACCTACCTATGGTGACTGCCTTGGAAATGTCCACCATGTGTAACAGTCATGCTCCCCCTGTCACACATCCAAACTGTGTATAGTCAACTGTGTGTAAAACACATAAATGTGTGCTGATCAGCTCCATGATGATCGCCCCTATGGGGATACAGATATGGAAACTTAGACAAAGAAATGTATAGTTATGTTAGTCAGTGAATGCACCACCTCTGTGCAAGTGTATAACAATTGCCATTGTCCACTCAGCTGGTGTAAAGCCAGTAGTGTCAGTATATTGCAAGGGTGTCCCAATGGTGTTAGTAATCCTTGTCAGATCACATGTGGGATGCAGCCTGGAATGTTAGCATGTGCAGTAGATGCTGTGTATCTTCTCATGAGAGGCCAGTTATGAACTGCTCTGTAAATATGGAAGTTTTGGAACAGGTTATAGGAATGTCATGTGTCACATGTGGTGGGGACAAAGGATTGTAGTTGATGCAGACAGTGTGGGTGAACAGTTTAGGTATGAGTCCAGAGCCATCATATGTGGCATCATGACGTATGAGGTCACTGACAATCTGGGCCTATCCTTTGAGATCACACATGTAACTACACTGTGTGGTGTGGTTCTGCTTTGCATGGGTGTCTCTACTTTTATCACTTACAGTGTCTACTCAATATCACAACAACACTGTGTGCTTCTATTATCTGAGGGGGTAGTGCCTCCATGTTAGGGGGCAGGGGGCACCGTCATCCCAAGTCTCACACAGCACTGTCCGCCTGTTATTGTACAGCCTGCTAAGGGCAGTTGTCCACCAGTCAGGTTTGCTGAGCCATGGTGAGCGTGTGCCCCTCCTGTCACATACAGCTGAGTTCATGCTGTTGTAATTCTGCTGACATAATGCATGGGTGTAGAGCTCTGTATACTTGCCTGTCCCATCTGAAGGGGGAGGTGCAGTCATGCTATGTCAACCATCCCACAGGAGGTAATACAAGGTTGTCTTGACATATATGCCTGTATTGTCGGCAGGGGGGTACATGCCAGTAGTTCTAAGGAGACTGATCTGTGGCCAGATCCTACCAGTGAGGACTTCACATTGGGGGGGGCTGTACTGGTCACCCATATTGGTAAACACATGATGCACTATGTTGGTTCCCCGTGTGGGGATGTCATGGCACTGCTGCAGGGCATTGTAGGTAAGGATCTGGATCATTCTTTGGGCAAGTGAGCTGCAGCACAAATAAGCAAAACAGTGTGTGCATATTACACTTCCCTAACATGTTTGTGCTCTGTACAGACATCTTGCATGACTCTCTTCCTCCAACATGTTGCAAGAAACTGCAACACATACTTACATAGAGGACAACTATCATGTAGTGCGAAGTGGTGTCCCCAGATCTCTGAGTTATGTCACCTTAAATACTATGATAGGAGTTAGCATGGATACAAACACTGACACTGTCATACACCTAGTGACACTGGACCAAGCACTGTTACTTTTTCTCAAGGCCAGATCATGCCTACTGACTGTAACTGGCAGAGCCCATTGACTGTTACAGTATGCAATGAATGTCGGACATATGTCTCACTCCACCTATCATGGCCTGACAAGATCTATGACAATATTAGGCCAGCAGGCCTTGCTGGAAAGTATGTACATAATGTAGAGAGTGTTATGCCAGCTGGTGGATAGGCAAGTGTCTGACAGTCATACTCTGGGAAGATCGCAGTGGGAGCCCTGCGCTGCAATGATGCCAGTCACCAGTGGGGTTCAACATCACCCATTATTGGCATACCCCATCTACCTATTCCCTCTCTGCAGTCACAGCCACTGTCAGTGATCTCTGACTGAGTACATTAGCAGGTGATTGCTTACTGCGAGCTGTCACAGACTCCACACCGAACCGACAGTTATCCAGGATGTTCCAGACCAAAGAACTGCCAGAGGATAATGTCGCCTCACTAAAGAGATAAAGTCCACAAAAAAACCCTCAATGCAACACCAATACAGAAGAACACATTCATATAGTGGAACAAATAAAAAATATATTTATAAAAAAACTCAAACAGCTGTATACCTGGTGGTAAGCACTTTTGTATTTCACAATGAATGCTTCATCAGACATATTCAAAGGTGCTGTGGTTTCCATTTAAATACATAGGTATATCAGAAGTGACTAATCCTATTGGTCTCACAATAATGTCCAGCCAATAAAAATCCATTAACATTTCCCCTATAGTTAATCCTCACTTACTAATCAAGCTGAAATCTACTGTCATTTAAAAATCACTGAAAAATGCATATCAAAATGTCAGTCTTAAAAAACTGAATTTCAGAGATTATAAAATAAATACATTCTTATCAAAAGCCTATTATACATAAAAACACTCACATTTAAAATAGATTTATAAACCAGTATAAATATAAATATGTAGAAAAATAGATAAATAAATCAATGATTGCTCAAAAAAATTTAACCCGTGAAAAACATAAATTGCCAGTGGGTAAATAAACACCATAAACTCCATTAAATAAAATCTAAACAATATAAGCCTAACTATCAAATATTTAATATAAAAGCATTAGCATATAAATATTATATATAATATTATATATAATGTACTAACCCCTCATGAGTGCACTGATACATCACAGTATAGCCAAAACATATCCAACTTCTCCCCTGTGTTTAATCCTTTGCTCCTACTGACCTGTCTTAAAATTATATATTGACATAAGTCATACCTACAAATAGTTCTAGCTATGTTCAAAGCCCAGGTTTTGTTGTCAAGATGTAACAGATTTGTATGTTCTTATGTATACTACATTGTATTTACTTTATACTGTATTGATTATTGTAATGTGCTCATGAAAATTTACTGTTACTCATGGAGCTTTTCTCCCTGGGCCTCTGCTGAAAAAGGACCTTTGTCCAGTCAGACTTTCCTGGTAAACAAATGTTAAATAAATAAATAAAATAAATAAATAAAAATAAAAATAGACGCAATGACAACAGTAAAAATCCATAGCAAACATGTTTGACATTGGAAGGATGATAAACATAAAAAAAAACCACAAAAAAAAAGATAGAAGGATCACTAATCTATCTGTAACCTTAGTGTTACCTTATCTATAAGGAAAGGCTTGAAAGAAACTATCATTCAAGCCACTAGCTTTATCAGCTTGCAGTCTAATGATCCATTTTATTTCCAGTTTCTCGGTGTAATTCTTCAAATTCCCTAGTCTCTTACTCTTATTAACAAATTCAATAACTAAAAATGTAAACTTATGGGAGAGATCATTATTAATAACATGCTTGGCAAGGGCATTATTTTCATCTTTCTTATTCACCACATATATGTGCTCTCTTACTCTTTCTCTTTCTCTTAAAGTCCTATTCATTTTCCCTATGTAAAACATATTGCATTTAACACACTTAGTTAGATATATTAAGTACCGAGACTTGCAATCAGCATAATGGTTAAAAACATATTCTCTCCCTGTAGTTGGATGTACAAAAATATTAGTGTTCACCATAAACATGCAGTGATTACAATTACGACATGGGAAAGTACCTTTCCTTACAGATACTGGTCTATCATTACTCGTGTTCCTCTCATAATATAATAATCTTTTAAGTGACTTAGTGTTTCTCTAACAGTATTTGGGGGTAGACCCTACTATGTTAGTAATGTCATCATCAATAGTTAATATAGCCCAATTTTTTCAAATGATATTCTGTATCATTGTATTATTATTATTGGAAAATGGTAGGACTATCCTATTTTCATTAATCTGACTTCTGTCACCATCCTTCTGTTCAACTCTGGAGTTGCCCTTCCTCAGGAAGAATGGCTTACCTTTCCTGTCTCTATCGATAAAGATTTCATCATATAAAAGTTGGCATTCCTCTGCCTTTTATCCCCCTCCCATAAATTCTGTTTCTAGCTTATTCAGGGTATCCTTAAATGTGTTATCATTTGTAGATAGTCTATAGGGGAATTGATAATGGATTTTTATTGGCTGAACATTATTGTGAGACCAATAGGATTAATCACTTTTGATGTACCTATGTATTTAAATGGAAACCACAGCACCTTTGAATATGTTAATTGTGAAACGCGAAAGCACTTACCACCAGGTATACAGCTGTTTGAGTTTTTTATAAATATATTTTTTATTTTTTCCACTATATTAAAGTGTTTTTTCATATTGGTGTTGCCTCGAGAGTTATTCAGGATGGCCTAAGACACAGTCAGTTGTACTTTGCACATGGCACACAGTTGAGCCATTACACATGGAGTTATGGACACAGAGGGTAATGTAGCCTTTGACTCTCACGGGTCGGTAAGATGTGGGTATGCATTAAATGTTGTACGCCCTACAGCGACAGGTTTGGGATGTAAATCCCAGACTGTCATTGCTATACTGAATGTGGCAGTCATCACTGCTATCAATGTATGCAGTGGCACCCTTGCTATGTCACTACACAGGCATATCGTACAACCGTAGCAACCACACAGGTTCCATGGTACACCAATACATAGTGCAGATAACATGTCTTATGGAGTCAGTGTCGCGACCGTATATATGTAGTCTGTCCCCTAAATACTTTGGAGGGGATGTGTATGGCTCCATACAGGGAGGTATCAAATCCCACTGTGTACCTCCCGCATTTCCATGACAGGACTAACACATCTCACCTGTTCTACACACCTACAACATCACTGTGGTATACATAGTACATGCTGGAGAGACAGGTATGTAACACAGACAATATGTCGTACATGAAACAGCCCCCCCCCATGTATGTGAACCACACATCTGCTGTGACACAGCATGTGCAGGTTACAAAAATGAGATCCACAGCACGGCAGTCATAATAGGTGTTGGACAATTGTCTGTACTTGACACATGATATTTGTAGATGGGTCATCTCCATCACCACAGCTTGTAGATGCGTGAGTCCCCAAAGCCCTGGTGACACTTACCAATGGCACCAGACCTGTTCACAAATTAGAGATGCACGAGTATGCAGAATGCCGCCATTGTCCTTGTTAGCCTGTTATACACACATGAACCTATGGAGCCATGCGCTTATAGAGCTGTACCTTGCTGAAGACATATTCTGCTGTGCTGAGATGCCATCCTGTGCTGCTTTATTGCTGCTGTGTATCCATAGGTTACCATAACAGACTCCTGAAACAGAAACAGGTCTGTGACACACCTGTCATCATGTAACTTATACAGCCATTACAACAACATACAACATAAGGTACACAAAAGTATGTGGCATACTCATGACAAATGCCAGCATATACCATCTGTTGTTAACCACTACAAGTGGCATGGCAAAACAACACTGCATTAACACAAATACATGTTAACTAATATAGTCACCCTGTGCATCAGACACATAGCTTAATTTCTCTGCTTTGACAGTGAGGATGACAGGGATGTGGAACAGGTATCATCACCTGCACAGGGTGTTGTGTGGGGGTTCAGGAGGCCTAGGCTGATCCAAATGGGTGACAGCATGTGTATGAGTCAGGAAGGGAAGCAGGTAAGATGTCCATGGAAAGGTGCCATGTGTGTCTGTAGGTGACCTGTATTTGGCAGTGGTGTGTGAGTGTGTGCATGTACACAGTCAAGCTCAGTGCTAGCCCTACATATTGGAAAGCTTTGAACAGTACATGGTAGAGTTGACAGTTCACCATCTCCATCCCCAAACATGGGAACTGGCTCTTCCAGGAGTTGCACTGTCACCTTCTTGCTCAAGGTCCGAAGCAGTGCTAGTACTTGATGGTGACTGCTGTCTGCTGGGACCATGTCCCCCATGGGAATGCCCAGTATCGTGAGCCCATGGCCTGCCATGTCATGGTGTGGACAGCACACTCCCCTCTGTAGCGCTGGATGTACTGCCACTACAGGAGAGTGATTCTGCATGGCCATGTGGACTCTCAGCAGATGGGGTTGCTGACCTATGTCCATGAGTCCAACGCTCAACTCCAAAAACATGTTCCAGCACAGACAATGTGCAGTCCAAGACAGGCACTGCCTCAGCCCACCTTCTGTCCACTGCATCAGTCAATTGATCCAGGGGGTCCCCATTGTGGTGGATTCAGTCACGGATGTCAGACTATGCTGTATCCATAACCCTAAGAATATGTCTGGTGTTCCATTCTGAACATGCCTGTCCCTCCATGACAGCCTAAAACATGCGCCAAGTAACCCGTGATGTGACACCTGCAACAGGTGGTGGACGGACAGCAGTCCTCCTACATGCACCTGTGTCGATCCACCTGTGTGGGACCTCACTAGCTCTCTGGCTTTGGCCACTGTCTACACTCACTGGAGCCATAGCTGCCACACTATCCTGTTCAATGTCCCCACCCTCTGACTGTCCAATATCCGTGGCCTCTGATGACTGGGTATGTGTAGGCATACTGGCTGTCTGCAGTGACAATGGAAGCAGAAGAGGGATGTCTGCCTCTGGGATAGCTTCAGCTCCCAATACACCTGCCTGTGCCTCATTGTGACCACCATCATCATCAGAGTCTGAAGAGACACTGACATCAGGTTGTGTAGGGGACAGATCCCAATCCCCCCAGTCACCTGTGATAAGAAAGAAAAAAGTGGTACATGAATACCTTCACAATTGTGTATGAAAAATCCACCAATACTCATAATAACAAAGACCCACAACTAGATTAGCGGTCAGATTTTTTCCTCTTCACTTTCGTCCAAAATAGACTTCCTCAGAACAAAATACACATTCAGCTCAACACCTTTATTACAAGCACTTTAAGTAAATCAAGTAAATCATGGCCAGTAAAATTTACCTTTTAATTAAGCAATATGACACTATACTTGATAAAACAACACATAAAAATCCAGTATACCTATTTTAACAAATATATTGAATTACATGTATTACTGCCTATTTAATGCCTTTCAACCTTTTGTTTTTTAAAAGGCATTTTAGAGTAAATGCCTCATTTAAAC
Organism: Protopterus annectens; assembly: GCF_019279795.1. NCBI lineage: Eukaryota > Metazoa > Chordata > Ceratodontiformes > Protopteridae > Protopterus > Protopterus annectens. Next base: position 1,627,508,388 of record NC_056731.1, on the reverse strand, counting down.
CAGGAGGCTTATCTTTTCTTAACTGTCACTGCCAAAGTGTTTCTATTTGTTCATCTACACTCTTGTGATTACCCCTTCTAAGATCCTTATGTATCTGTTCTAGAATGGAAAATAAAAACATTCTACCCTATTTACACAAGACATTATGTTTAAATAGGGCATTATTCTGGCCCTTAACATTAATAGAATATAAATTCTCCTTAACAAAACAGTGTCATGCTTACCAGGAGCAGGACCATGACCTTGGCCACTACTTGACTGACCTGTGAAAAGTTGAGGGTGAGGTAATGTCAGTACCAATGCATGTTGCAGCACAACAACAAGGTAATACATCCATATATCTCACATTTACAGTACCTACTGTGTTACTTGTTGTATTGGTCACATTCTGAGTATGAAAGTACAACTGAGGTAACCCCCCCTTAAAGAACTAAGTGACACCCATGTAAAAGCATGTACAGCCTGACATACTGACTGCTACAGTATTACAATACTGATCACAATAAGCCTACCTCCATGCTCCTCTGCTGTGGAAACTGTGGCACGCACCTCCACGATGTATATTGTGCTGGATGCCTGGGAGCTGTCATATGTGCTTAGGTTCGCCAAGAATTCCTCAGTGACCGAAAGTGGTTGTCCCATTACAGGCCCTGCACCAGTGACGGCATGATCCCTGGCTACATCTGCTGGCCTTCTTGTGCAGCATTAATAATGTCCATTGCATGGTGTTGAACCTTCTCATATGTCCTGCCCTGATGGCTCGTACCTTTCACATCACTGACAAGGTCAGGTTCATAGGTTCATAGGTTCATAGGTTGGTACTAGGCTATCAGCCCTAGGGCCTATACAAGCCTAGCCATAACAATTCCCTGGCTATTTCTTCCCACATTATTTACTTTCCTGGACCCCTGTCTAGCAGGGCGACTGACCCTGGGGTGAATTTCCTTTCTCCCATCCAATTGTCAAGGTTCCTCTTGAAGAGGCGCAAAGAGGCACTCTGCTTGACATGTATGGGCAATTTATTCCAGAGTCTGGGGAGTCTCTGGGTCAGGAACCTATCCCTCCAGCATGTTTTGTTTATTGTGATGACAAGGTTTAGATCCCTGGAGTGTGTAGCTCTCAGGGATTGGGATTTCTTTAAGTGTAGCATGTCCAACAGCTCTGGATTTGACATGGCCTTGTATGTTAAGCAGAGATCGCCTCTCAGTAGACGATATGCGACAGAGTATAGTTGGAGTTTTTTAAGGCGGTCAGTGTAGGGCATCTGCTTTAGGCCTGTGATTCTTTTAGTGAGGTATTTTTGAGGCCTTTCCAGTTGTTGCAGATGTCTTGAGAGGTATATACCAAATGGGGCGTTGTATTCTATAATGGGTCTAATGAGGGATGAGTACAGTGGGACAATGACCTCCTTCTTTCTGGATGAAAAGCCCTTCGTGATGAGGTGTGCCACATAGAAGGATTTCCTGACTGTTGTGGCGATGTGGTTATCGAAGGTGAGACCACTGTCCACCTGTGTCCCTAAGTCTCTTATCACACCTTCTGTGTTTAGTGTACTGCCACCTTTATGGTAATTCATGGATACATGTTTTTTCCCAAAGGGGATTTTCCCAAAGGTATTCCCATGTGTGCCATGACAGATACTGCTGTATGATCATACATCCAACACTTGGGTCTACTGTGGTACGTCCCCGATGGGCAACTCCCCAATAATACATCATAGGAACAGTGACACACAATTAGCAGTATGCTATTACAACCAATATAAAGGGACAGCCCAATGAGATCAGTGTGCCATAATGACAACAGACAATGCACCCTTGATGCATAGTACATCCTGTGTAGGTGTAAGACAGCAGGAGATCAATGACATCATTATCACAGGTCTACAACATGCTTAATGCTGTAGTTCCTATTCCCATACATCTATTCACCCATCTGCATCCTGTTGTACACAAAATCAGTTACATACCTGATGGACTGCAATACTTCTCCGTTGCTATGTGGTGACAGTAAAGTTTTCACAAAAGCATGCTCTGTGTGAGGAAAGTCCCATACAGACTGGTTCCCCATAGCCAGCTGCTTGCCTTTTAAACATGCTTTTTATCAGCAGGGGACTGCCCTTAAACCAATCTGTGGTTCTGAAATGCTAATTGCAGCTAACACAGCTGAATTGCACTATCATCAGCCATTGACATGCTACCACTGTACAATATATAAGACCTTCATATAGATTAGGGCCCCTTTCTGATATGTTGTGCTGGACATTATTGGGGTGAGTAGACTACATCATTGCAGAGGGTAGGTCTGTAGCAGAAATCTTAACATAGAGATGTGTGCTACAGGATGCAGCTGCTGCTGGTAATAGACATAGGCAGAGAATGTGAACACTGGATGACAACAATCTATAGGAGTAACTGTGGGAGATGAGTCAGCCTTGTTGTAGAGGCAGAGCCAGAGTGAGGCTACCCTTTCTGTTCCAAATAAGGCATGTTTTTAAGGCAAGTATGTGAGGCAATGGTATCACTAACAGAGTACTAGGCAACATGTTTGGCATGTCCTTGGGTAAGATGGGGTATAAATATAAGACTATGTCCACCACTTGGCCAACTGCCAGGCTGTGTGTTACAGTCTGGTAGTAGTTTCCAATGTGTGTGAGGGCAAGCCTTGTTACAAGTAAGGACTTCCAATGTGTATGTTAGCTGTGCAGCTGTGATAATCTGTACAGTGACTCTGGAAGGATTGTGTGGTGCACTCTGATATTAGTGGCCCTCATTTGCAGTACCTACATTGACATTCTGTATGAATGCATATTAATGTATTACGTGACACCTTATGCACATATAGTTTTGCTATATGGATATGTGAAGTGTGTTCCTACCTGCAGGCCTGTGACCTCAATTAGTGAAAAGCGGACATGTCATTTGAAATGCATTGTGTGGTAAAGGGTGCATAACTCATTAATTGCTGCCTTCACAAAACTGTAAATTCACTTCTACACACCACTGGATTTGAATCCAGGACTGGGTGTGGAAAAATGTACCATTTGCAAAGTGATTAACATACTGAGCTACTGAATCACTGCTGCAGCGGGTGTATTTGCAAGATATATCTATCTATATATATATATATATATATATATATATATATATATATATATATATATGGGTCTATATGACTTGGTCGACAGTTCATATGGTCGACTGTTTATTTGGTCGACAGTTCATTTGATCGACAAGCATTTGCCCCCTTCCCCAATATTGTGCGACCCTGGAGTTGATATATATAGTTAGGGGGAGTGTGAGGGGCACAGCTCCCCACATTGGGGGGTGTGGGGGGTGAAGCCCCCCACCTAAAATGCTTGTCGATCAAATAAACTGTCGACAAAATAAACAGTCGACCATATGAACTGTCGACCAAGTCATACAAACCCATACATATATATATATATATATATATATATATATATATATATATATGTACACATGCAGGCTGTGACATACATTTTCTGCATCCATCAGTATGTGCATGGCTTGATATGGATGTATGTGTGCACCAGGGTCCCAGATGAACATGTATTTTGCCATTAATGCCTTAGCAGGTATCTTTCTAAATGTTGCTGCTGAAGCGCACATTTACCTGCTATCACAGGCCTCACTTGCATCCATTATTATGTCTTTGGAGTCCGAGGTACATTCCCATTTCTAATCTTTTTAATTTAATTACTTTTTAATTTAAATACTTTTTAATCAAGTTTGCCTGGGGAGATAGGAAAGTGCTGAAATGGGGTGCAAGCAGGGGAAAACATAATGAAAGGCAGGTAGGAATGTGCTGGAAGGCTATAGGAAAGAACCATAACTATCCATTTCTTATACAGCAACAACTATGCACTTGACAGAATTTGTACATGACTCTGAATTTTCAATCCTAGAGAGAGGAGTGAGGGCAACATAACTGCATTGTCAAGCCAATTGGACCAAATTATGTGCATCCAGTGAACACGTGTGTGAAATGAAGAGATAGGTATGGGACGACATTTCTTTTTGGGACAGGTGCCCATTTTTTTTTTTTTAAGGTGAGAGTGGAATGTTGGGGACAGGACATAGGTAAGGGTGGGTAGGTAAGTTGAGTAAGTGAGGATGCATTTGCAGACAGACAAGACAGACAAGACAGCAGACAGGGGAGGTGTATGATGCATGCGGGGGGGGTGAACACCTTGGATAGGGAAGGTGCTGTGGAATCCAAGTCCCATATGCCTCTAGATGGCAGCAGTGTGACTCACATCCCCACCCATGGGACTGTCAGCACTGATCCTTCACTGCCTAGAGGGTAGCATTAGGCTGGGCACCAGGGCGAGGCTGTCTCATCAGGTTGGCCAGCATGCCCTCAATCCAGTGCAGGTGGTGGTCAAACCCATGGAAGACTATCCTGCACACCAAGACCAGCAGCTCATCCCAGGTGACAACACCACCTCCACCACCACTCCCAGAAGGGAGCTGGGCCCCGTCCCATGAGGTGGTACTACCCAACACCACAGGTAGTGGAGTGGCAGCAGAGGGGTTACCACCGGTCTAGGTCCCAGATGTGTTGAGACCCGGTGCCATAGCTGATTGAGGCAAGGTAGGTGGATCAGCCAGAGCCGACCTACTTTGATGTGGTGTGGTGAATGAGGTATAGCAATAAGTTAAGGTTAGTAATAACCAAACTATTGTTAGTATTAACAGAATAGAACATAATTTTAATTCATCCAAAGACATATTAATGTATAGTATATTTAACACAACAGTAAATAACATAACAGTCAGTATGGTAACACATGCCAGTAAGAACTAAACCATAAGGGCAAAAAAATAGTTTAACAAAGTATGTTAATAGTGAATCATAGTAACACATAACAATATTACATCACATCTTGCAAAAATACAGTTAGTTTAACAACATATGTTAATATTAAATCATAATAATAAATAACAATAATAAATAAATGAAGATAAGGGGTGGGGAGAGAGAGAGAGAGAGAGAGAGAGAGAGAAACAATCCATTGCTGACAATGCAGACTATATCTCTGAAAACACTGGTACTAAATACATTACAGGCGTGTAGTGTCAGTTCTGAGTGACTGCAGTTCTCCTATAGCTGATGTAGCACGTACATACCTCTCAAGCTGTTAGCATAGGTCAGTATGGGCTAAGCAATAACAAATGCAGGTACACAACTACACATAACACTTTCACATAATGTGGACTTCTATAACTACCAAAGTATTCTGAAAGCAGATTTGGTAATACACTGCATTCCAGGTAATCATTTTTCTCGTAATCCTGTGACAGACAGTTTAGGCAGTTTTAATTACATTTCGTGAAATCAAGACACTTGAGAAGCATATTTGTGTACAGTACATAAACTAGACATCTGTCATGCCTTGGCAGGCATGGGAATAAAACCCAATAGCTGTGACTGCAGGGGACATCTGCAAAAAATTAACTTTATTGGTATTGTTGATAACTGTCTATGAAATGTTAGCACAATTATATCTGCACATAAGATGGGATATCTCAACCATAGATCATATACCATTTGTTCCTGGAGTGGGAGAAAAAGAGAGCATTATCTGACTGAATTTGTTTTACATTCTAGAACTAATACAGTGTTATACTTGATTGCAGTGACAGTAGAACACACATACATGTCATACAGCTGTACTGCATTTATTGAAACAAATATCTTTAGGAATCAACTACTCTGCTTAACATTTTATTGGTATTGCTGATAAGTGTATGTGAAATGTAACCACAATCATATATCTGCATAAAATGCGCTACCTCACCCATATACCTTTTGTTCCTGGAGTAGAAGAAAAAGACAGCATTATGTGACTGAATTTGTTTTGCATTCCAGAACTATTACAGTGGAATACTTGACTGCAGTGGCAGTAGAACACACATGCATGGAATACAGCCATAATGCATTTATTAAAACAGATTTCTGTAGGAATTAACAATGCTGCTTAACAATGTATTGGTATTGCTGATAAATGTCTGTGAATTCCACACAATATCAGCCCATAGACTGGGCTACTTCACCCATATACCTTTATTACCTGAAGTAGGAGGAACAGAGAGCATTTTGTGACTGATACTGGCCTGAAGACAGCCTTAGACTGTAGTATGAGTTAAACAATACAGTTTCCAGGCCATTAGTTTTGAGTTCTACAGCTATTACAGTGTTACACTTGACTGCAGCAACCTTACCATAGACAAGTAATGCATACAGCTCTATTGCAATGGTTATGACAACACAATCTTGCTGTACACCATTTTGTTTACTGCTATTGGCATTGTTTATTGTTTATTTCAATGCAGTTGTTATTGTTCATTTATTGCACTACAGCTCTACTTGCCCATTTATTGCACTACAGTTTTTATGGTGTATACTTTATTGCAGTAAATGCTTTACTCTTTCTTGCTTATTGCACTACAGTTAGCATGATAAATCTGTACATACCACACTCATGGAGCAACCTGATCAGGCACCTGGAATTGCACTCAACATTGCAAGCCCTCTCAGCTGCAGCTGTTGGGAGAGAAGCACACCATTATGCATACCAGTTTTGCAGACATTTATCTTGCATATTGATAAAACAGAGGAAAACATACATATTTGTGGGGCATTCCCAGCAGTAGCTTATTGGACCCAGTTGCCTAATGTTCCCCTCTTTCTCCTGTTCAGGTCTTCATAATGGCGATGACACTGCTTACCGGTGTGGGGGATACCAGTACCACTAGTGAGTTCCCTGGCCAACCAGTCCCAGGCCTCCACCTTACCCTCCAAGCCCTGGAAACTGTCCTGCAGCAGCCTGGGTTCATGATTCTTTTACCTGGATCCCAACAAAGACTCTGGACTCCTGAACACCCCATCTCTGCACCTGAAAGCAAGCACCTTTACCAGCATTGCCTGCCATATCACCAGTTGAAAAAAATCACCAAAATAACTAATATTCAAATCCAAGAAAATGAACAAGAGTCCAGTGCCACAATGAAAGTGCAACAGTCTATTTTAATAACTTGAAAATGCTGAATTAATGAGTGCTTTCGTCTGAGACACAGACTTCTTCAGATGAAAGCACTGGTGCCAAAAACCTAGTTAAATACATTTTTCCTAATACAATAATTGCCAATCAATTAAACAATACACCTTCCAAATACAATTTTAAAGAAACATTCAAACAGCTACTTTCAGTAGAAATATATGTATTGCATTATACTGCATATTAAATTCCAAACATCTCTTCTTCTTGTTAAAATAAAATGTAATAAACAACCCACTGTTAAAATTTGAAAGATATTGTGTTAAAAAAACTTCAAATAAAGTAAAATCTAACATGTATTACTTAAAATCCACTTTGTATTGCATATTATTATTCATCTAATACAATCAGCTCTAGCTGTTAAAATAGATTTGATACTTATATATTCATTTAGACCTGGTGGCATATTCGCCCTAAGCCTAAGTTGCCATTTAAGCTCTTTGTTAAGCAAAAAACTTTTAAAATTACCAGTTGATCAGACTCCAAAGACTGTTGCAGAATTCCAGCCTATTGCACCTAATATAGACTGTTTTTCCACCCTTACACATCACTGAGTAACATTCAAAAAAGCTCAGCGTTGCTTAGCATCATGCAAACCAGCTAAGCAGAGCTAAGCAACATGAAAACTCACACAGAGGTTTTAGCTAAGCTTAGCACCATGCAAACAAAAGTAGCCATTAGCATGTTTAAGCAGTGCTCAGCCCAGCGCAGCAGTGCCAAATTTCACAAATTTGTTCTTAAAATTAAACATATATATTAAATTAAATTATAGACATCCTATCACTGCTACGGACTCAAACCCAGGACCTACTAAACATTAGGCTGTATCTCTACCCATCTAGCTACTTGGCTAGTATGAAAACTAGTATACCTTCACATATACTACTGGGCTTCCTGTTAGCATTGCTAAGCACCGCAGTGCACTGTGCAAAATCTTAAATAGACCCAGACAAAAATAATTAATTATATCTAGTTTCTATTTTTAGATGTCTAGCAACTGTCGGCTATGTATGTATGAGCGCTGCTCGGCTCATTTTAGATGTCTGGCAATTGTCAGCTGTCTATATGTGAGCACAGCTTGGCATTCCTGTACTCCATGCTGTGCCACGCCATGCAAACATGCAGAAAACAGAAAAAAAAAAGAATTAAAATAAAACATTACAATTTTAACCCAACTCACAGCATTTTAACAGTAGTGGGGAGCAGTGCAGGCCATCCACAACCATGGGTAGCCTCTAGTCTTCTCCCTTCACCAATTCAATAACCCTGTTTCTATGCTGTCCCTTGGCAGCGCTCCATCATTAATATGTATGGGGTACTGCTGAGGGGGGAACCATGATGTGTACATGAATGCATTCTGTGTAGGCTCTATACGGTGCCTACACTGAGTTTATTAAATCCTTGGGTCAGTTACATGACATGAGTTTAAAATGTCTGCATTTAGTATTCTTGAAAAAGTTTTACCTAGTGATTCTTGAACAAAGAAGTGTTCTGGCAACTCTTATTTAATACCTATAACCCAGCAGGCATTAATGAAGCCTATGTTAAAAATCAAAGCTGCCAAAGTATAATTACTTTATCTAACTGTGTTTCATCTGATTACATTTACATGATTCCTTATAAAAATGTATTGATTAGTATTTTAATGTTAGGATTTGTATTGTGATTTTTTTGATATGTCTAATGCTTTCATAAGTTTGCAGTTTTTTTGAGTGTGTGTACCTTTAAATGCCTCCTTTTAAGCTATTTAAACCTTGTAACAAAATGGTTGCCATGGTTCTGATGAAGTTCTGCTACTAAGAGGAACAAAAGCACTCAAACTGTGGATTAAAGTTTCATTTCAACATCTTGTTCAACGTTTTTTACTTTTCATTTTTTTCATTCAAACAGTGTTTGGGTTATTTTAAGTCTGCATATGAAGAGTCCAGTTTTAGATGGTATTCTTCTAAAAGTATGGCTGAGGGCAAAGAAAAATGGTTTAAAATGTTTCCTCTCTCCTTCACATTTTCAAAGATTTTAGCAGATGCTGCACCAAAACGATTGTTTTTGTCCAACGCAGCATTTAGTAACTTTGCCTTGACAACTTCAGAAAAGGACTGGAATCTCAGCCATGAGTTCCTTGTTAAAACAGGTCTTGTTATTGCAACCCTTAAAATGTATCAGCAGCATCATAGCCATAGTTTATTGGATGTTTTGCAACCTGTGTGATAGAGTTAAGCAAGGATAATAAAGAGATTTTGTTATCCATATCAGGAATTTCTAGAATTAGCTTCTTTATTTTGTCAGAAAGGGATACCTGGTCTTCCTGCAGTTATATATAGTTCTACTACCCTTGTCATTAGCCAAGGCATTAGTAGAAGGTAGGAGTTTAAATGTTTTGCCAGATTAAACTAAAATCACTACAGGGTCTGAGGAAGGATTTTTGGTAAAAAATTTAAGAGAATCTGGGACTTTTATAAAGCTTATCAAGTTTATAGTAACAGCTGGCTGTGACTCAAGTGTCAAGCAAACAAACAATAAAGTATCCTGTAAGGCATCCAGTACAAGAGAGATGGCTGAAGACTTGGGCATGTCCATTTTTAACAAGTCATAGTATCTCTTTTCCACTTCAGAGACTTGCTTGCCCTCCCTTTGGAAGTGCAGCATCATCTTTAAAATAACATCACCAAAAGACAGTTCCTGTCCAGGCATGACAAAGTGTATCATCATCCTGTGACAGCAGGAGAGTGGATTAATGGGTAATATCCCAAAGATTCCATACCTGCGTCTGCAGAAATCACATTTTTTTCTGAAGGTGTATCCCTCTTCCTTTTATGAAGAGTGGAAGGGAGGTGGAAATGAAAAGTCATTAATGACATGAGTGCGCTAAGAAGCCATTTAGAAACATTATACCACTTCTGTTGAGGATCAGATGGAGAAAGAGTTACAGGAGGGGAAGTATGTTTTGTTTTTTGCTTTCTCCTCTTAAGAGTGTCAGCAGAAATAATGTGAGGAGCAGCAGACTCCTAATATAGCCTTATAAGGTTGTATAGGATGTTGTCTTGAACAAGGATCCGTAGCATGCCATCTAGTCCATCAGAAATTACTAGCTGGGGTTTCCTCTTCTCAGCCTTGGCAGCCATCTGAAAGATCAGATGAGAGCATGCCTACAAGCTGAGCCTTGTAGGCCTCTGGAGGGATCATGGTAGTGGGAGCAGAGATGGAAGCCAAGTATTTTATAGGCTGACCATGTGCCTTAACAGAAATACCTGGATCTGAATGGAGAACAGAAACACCAAAGGTTTAGGTTTCTTAACTTTTTTTTTTAGTAGCTGCTAAGGGACATCCAAAGGAGATGATTTGGAAGCCATCCTATCTAATGCTAGTTCATTAAATTTTTCAGGGAGGCTAAGTAGCTTCTAATTATTTTAGGGACAAAAGATTTGCAAATGACGCACTCCCTAAAATATGGCCAGGACCTAGACAAAATAGGCACTTTGAATGATTATCCTTTCAGGGAATCTGCATATCACAGTCACATCTACTTCTCTTAGAAACATGAAAAACTGATATATTCACAAAGGCAGTGAAACAGGAAAAGTCTTCAGTGGGGATACTTATCTGCTCATAAGTTTGGAAATTGGCATAGGCTCAAGAGATGTAGTCGTCTTTTCTCAGGCTAGACGAACTTCCCACCCATGCATCCCTTATGTATTAACATGTACTCGCATGCATATATCATAAGTTGGAAGGCACCCAAGCTTTGATATACTGGCCAGATGTGCAGTATCCTTGGCAGGATATTTCACACTAAGCAATACTGCAATGTGGTTCAAATGAAGGACATCTAAAGACTATAATCATTCTTTTGCAATATATTTTCCGGCTGCATGATGTTCAGGAATGCTGTAGAGTTTTTTAATGTAGAAATGGCTGATATCTCAGATGCATGACTCTCAGTTGTCCCTGATTCTACCTCATGTTTTTGCCCTGTAACTCAAAACTTTTTTTGATTTTCTAACAAATCACCGATGACTACAGTCAGCCAGTAATGCCATACATTAGATTTTCACACTTATTATTCTTCAGAAAATACCAGCTGATGTAAAACTTGATGTTCTATTAACTTCCTAAGTGAATTAGAGCAACATTTGGAAATTACCTCTAATTTTGCACCTTCAGCCCCCTCCCCTCATTTTGTGGCTTTGTCTGGAATTCTTGAACAATGACATTGAGAGATATGCTCAGACATGTTGCTAGATACTACTTCAGAAATATCATTCCAATATCATTCCAGGGTGGAAAATGACCAGACTAGAGCTCCAACATGACTGGACAACCTAAGGCAAAGATATGACTTTTATTACTTCATAAAGCCCTCTAATAAACAAAATCCTTTCCAGAAAGATGAATTATAGATACCCACAGAAATGAGACTGCAGGCGAATCTTACAGAACAAACTGGTACTGTCTTGCAAAGTGATTTAGTAGAAACAAACTGCAAAACACAGAAATTTACTCCCCTTCCAAAAATATAAATCATTTAAAAAATACTGAACAACAGAAATGCACTAACCTAACTCAAATGCATTACTAAAACAGTATTTAAAAAAAATTAAACAAAAATAATGACTGTGACACACACACACACACACACACACACACACACACACACACACACACACGCATATTTATTTGTTTGCTTGTTTATTTAACATTTGTTAACTGGTAAGTTAACTGGTCCACAGACCCTCTTCAGCTGCAACCTGGGCCAAGGAGGCAAATACAAGCAAGGTACAGGCAAATACAACATATACAATCCTTTTAATGCCTTTATGATTTAAGACATAGGCAAACATATTAACATTTTTTTATTTTGCATACATTATACATCACATATATTTTCTTTGTAACTATCATCAGTGCAACATTCAATAAACTGATGGATTCCTCCCTTCCCTTAAACCTCACCCTTTCTCCTTAGGATTGTTCTGTATGTATTATTCACACAGATTCCATTTATTTCAATGTAATATGCTCTTTTCTTTTTCTAAAGATTCCTCTTCCAGTTATTTTATCCATTCTATAATATTCAGTACTTCAGATACAGTTTATTTACACTTTAATTTCCATTTTCTAGTAATTGTTTTTTTTTTTTGGGCAGTCAACAGAATTAAACTTAGTAAGGCCTTACTATGTTTAGACAATTCAGATCCGGTGTCCCAACTGAAAAAAATAATTTCCTTAGTTACAGCAATTTGCTAGCCCAGTATTTCTGAGAGAGTACTCTGCAGGGAATTTTTAAAATCTGCCAAACCATTACACTCCAAAAATATGTTCAAGTTACCATTTTTCCCCATCAAGCCTCCAACATTTTATTTATTCATTTATTTAAATAATAAATAAATATGTTCCCAGTTCACTTTTTCCCCATCAAACCTCCAACATTTGTTATCTACCTGAGGAACTAAGCAAACACTTTCAAAAAAAGATCCTAAACCTTTAGGATTTTGTTGTATACTTGGGAGTCACACATATGTTCTTCCATTGTTCTCTTATAAATTGCTTTTCCAGTTTCTCTTCCCAACCTTTTCTAACCTCCTGTGTTTGATTTTTACAGTCATCATGCAATAATAGTTATCCATTTTTGACAACAGCTCCTGTTCTGGATTCAGCTAAAAGCTGCACCAAAGCAGGTCTTTCACTTAAGATTCCCCTGTCCTAGTCTCTTTACCAGTATTCTGATATAAATTCCTAGGACAAAAGGTAGTCTCTAACCTGCAGTTCAATTGCCTTCTTGGCCTCATCTAGCTCTATTACCTTTTACACTCTATTTGCTCTGAATATCTTGGTTCTTTTGCCAGTTTTCTCCAGTAAATTTCAGCCTCCTTTTGCCTATTTTCTGTCCCCCTACTTGCAGTCATCCCTATGGACAAAATCGCCTTTCTCTGTTCTCTCAAGTCTCACATTGGCTTAGTTCTTAGAATACTTTCTGCTAGTTTATACATTTAACATTCTGTGTGGTTGTCATTATTCTCCTTAAGTATCTGCATCCAGAATCCCACTGTCTTTATTTCTTGAACTCCACCCTACTTAATCATCATAATTTTCCATTTTGAATTATAACCACCTACTCATGTTATATAGATTTGAATTAACTGTGTAGCTCTAAAATATCCCTTCCAATAAGAAAACCTTAAACCACCTTGTTTTATTGGAAGGATCAACTTATCCCACTTAACAACTTGCCCTCTTCCCTTCCCAGATAAATTCCTTCAACTCTTATTAATTTTTGTCCACCATGTCTCCACTGGTTGATAAAAAATTGTCTGACCCATATATAAAACTAAAGGGATTAAAAATATTTTCAGTGCTTGTATATTACTATCCATATTCATACACAAGAGCTTCAATTTTCTCAGTTTTTTGTATTATATTTTGTTTGTTCTCTTCCCACGTATCCTTAGCTGCCATAACAGCAGCCATTTTAAAACGTACTGCTAAATACTTAATCTTATTGTGCTCCCATAAATATGAGTATTGCATAGCCAATTCATGTGTGGGTAAATAATTTATGGCAATAGCCTTTGTTTTATCTTTATTAATTTTATATCCTGAAAAGACTTGAAACTGTCTCAAGATGTTCCATAACACAGAGATGTCCTTTTTTTAATTTATCAGGTACAAAATTATGTCATCTAAATATGAAGCCAACTTTTCTTGATTGCAATACCAATTATATCCTTGCATTTTAGAGTTCCTTATTTTCTTTGCCAATGGCTGTAAATAAAAAGCAAATATCAAAGGGGAAGGAGGACACCCCTGCCTCTCTCTTCTGTTCAAATACACAATTTTCAGAATGGCAGCCTCCCACTTTAATTCTTGCCTCTGATCCTTCATATATCCTCCAAATTAACATTATTATTGTATCAGGGAATGCAAATGCTTTCATTGCCCTACTGATAAAATCCCACCTTAGTCTGTAAAATGCTTTCTTTGCATCAACACCCACCACCAACAACAGTATTTTCTTACATTGTTCTTCCCTCTGGATCATTATTGTTCTATTAATGTTGTCAAATGTTTGCTCCCCCCCCCCCCACAAAACTACATTGATCCATATCCATCAACTTTGGCAACACATTTTCTATTCTTTTAGGTAATATAGTTATAAACACTTTATAATCATAGTTTAAAACTGAAATGGGTCAATATGAAGCTGGGTCTGCTGTGTCATTGCCATGTTTAGGTAATACAGCTACCACAGCTTTCTTCCAAGATGGCAGTCCTTCCCCTCCTTTTAAAATAATGTTAAACAAATTCTTCCAGATATTTATCACCTTCTTCCTCCCTAACTTCCAAACTTTCACAGAAATATCATCTGTTTTTAGAGACTTTCCTGAAGATTGACTATACATCCATGTTTTTATCTCATCTTCAATCTTAACTATTAGTTGTTTAGCCTCATCTAGCTCTAACCTTGGCATAATTAAGTCTCCCATAAATACTTCCATCTGTGCTCTTTCTTGATTTCTACATTTTCTACTTTATACAAATTTTCATAAAATTTCCAAAATATCTTTAATACGTTTAAAAGATCTCTTATTATTTTTCTTGTTATAGGCTCCCAAGGTTTGGCGACAACCCTTTCTATTTTTTGTTGCCTGAATCATTGTACTAGATTTTTTGTGCTCTGGAATTAGTATAAAAGAGTTGCTTTACAGCACTGTTGCTAAACTCATGCATGTTATCCTGATACTTTTTTATTTTCTCTTTAGCACACTGTATTTCCGCCTCTTCTTGTTCTGTGAGATTCCCCTTATTGTGTTATATTTTAACTTTTGTCTGCTCCTCTAAGTAATTTCTATTACTTCTTAACCACACCTCTTTGTCTTTTATTTATACCTTATTTTTAAACTCTATTTTCATTTTATTCCACTCACTAGCTATAACCTCTGAAGATATTTCTATCTTTCATAATAACTCTCAAATAATTTTCACTAATCATTTCTTAAATTCCACTCTTTTTAATAGGTAAGTGGAAAAGTGACAGTGTCTCATTTTTACTTCATTACTCTGTATTTTTATCTTAGTGTTTGTCAGTGCAATATCTGAAATACTTATTGGATGTGTGTCAAAGATTTCACCTAAATGCACATGTTCCTATAATTTCTATCTAGTCTTGCCCATTTATTGTACCTTGGGGAATAATATGTAAATTCTATTCTTACTACCGACTTCACATCTTCCAGGCCAAATATTTTCATAAATTTCTTCAGAAATCCACTCCCTTTTGTTATATTTCCCCTTCTAAGATCCCCTGATACATCTTTACCTATTACAAATCAAATTCCAGTCACCACTGATTAGTAATATTTCCTGATGAAATCTGATTATTTCTCCCAAAATGTTCTTAAACTCCATAATAGCAGTTTTTCATGGAATATAAATACATGCCAGTATAATCCTCCTTCGTTGCCAATAGCCCCTTACTAATACAAATCTACTATAGATGCCCTTTTCCCCTCTTGTATCACTATTAGAGCCCTTCTAGCAATTAGTATAATTGTTCTCCTTTTCCTTTGTCCCTAATATTCTGCTGAATATCCATTCTGAAATCTTTTCCTTGTCAAATTCACATGATCATTTCTTTTCATATGTGTCTTCTGCAGCACTGATATTTGCACTGTGCATTTCTGAATATAATTCATACTATTTCCTTTTTCTCTGTACATGTAAGACCATTTACATTCGAGAATAATATGGATAGAGTAGGCATTGTGATAAAAAGCCATTATTCCCACTTATCATACGTGACAAGTTTTTGTAAGTGTATTACCAATGTATTTCTCATCTCCATTTAAACCTATGCCACTTTTTTCAAGACTTTTTTTTAATGTCAACCCTCAACCAGTAAAACTAAATACATGTTCACAATACCACCATCCCCTATTAACTTAGAACAAACACAGAAACCTATGCACATCTTCAAAAAATGAAATCCTCCAAATATGAATAATAATTGCCCCAAACTGACAGCTGCACGTACAGGCATTATCTACCCTTAAATTAAAGTTACCCTTACTAAAGTGCATGTTACAGCCTGTCTTCTCACTTACACTGATTGTTGTCTGTTCTTTTCTTATATCTATTCCTCTACCAGATGTGAAAAAGAGCTTGTATGCTTTCAGAAAACAATGTTTATCCATAAGAAAAAGTGCACTGGCTATCTTTAAATAAAACTAAATTGTACACTGTCCTGTTAAATGCATTAAAGTATTAAGGCTTTTAGGAACTATCTCTTATTTACTTCCCATAATTAAACACTTTATTTTTCACTGAATTGCTTGGCAGCGTACCTTTAAATTTTGCATTTCCCTCAGAAATTAATGCTCAGAACTCTCAGAATTCATTACTTGCACTAGCAGAAAGCTTATTTCCATGTAAAAGTAAAACAAAATGTACAAACGCCTTCACATGTAGATTTATTGACTTCCAACATTTGTTAATGGGAAAAACAAACTAACATCTCTGCAGGTGTAAGAAAGTTAGCATTTTTCATGGCTTTCATAATTTTGTCTTATTTTTCAAGCATGCATGTTACAGAAAGCAATTGTTTGCAGCTTAAGTTTAGAGCATTAGTCTAAGCATTCTCTATTGTAAAAAATAAGTATTTTAATTCTACATATGATATAACTGGTGCATTTTTACAACCCCACTCCACACCCAGCAGCCCAAGACCACAGCATATTCGCAGTAAGCATGTTTATGTCAAGCCTTTCTACTCTTGTTATGCTGTAAAGCCAATATTTCTTACAACTAAAACAAAAAAAGTTATTGTTTAATTACCCCACTATTAACAGGAATCCTGTATGACACCAAATGTACAGGCACAGAGTTTCCTGGATTTTGTAAACACAAACTCCCTGGACCAGATAGTCAATACATCAACCAGGGGTGCAACCATACTGGACCTGGTCCTTACTAATATGGAAGAGTGCTGCATACCCCTACTGTAATGCCTTCTCTGGTAAGGTCAATCCACAAAATGGTCTCCTTTGATGTAAAAATAAAACCTGGACCCCCAGCTAAATCGAGAATATTCAGGAACTATTCTAAGGCTAACCTCCTGCTATTAAGTGAGAACCTGGCAAATTTTCAAGCCCCTATAAACCCTGAGAACACTAGTGTGTATGCAGAACTGTTCACAGAAACCCTGTGCAAGCATGTTAATAGCTGCAGAGAGGCAGCTATACCCATTAGGAAGGAGTATAGAACTAACTAAAAAAACAAGTCACCCTGGTGGAATCACAAAATCAATCGAATGTATAACAGGAGGAAAAGAATTGTGGCAAAAATTAGAAGGTGCAGCACCCAGCAGGATAAAAGCACTCTCATCAACCTAAACAAACAACTCAGAGGACAAATAAAGTCTGCCAAAGCTAAATTTGAGGTAAGTTTGGCCTCCCAGGCCAAGGACAACCACAAAGTATTCTTTAGCTATGTCTGCAACCTCAAAGGCAATACATAATTGTGTGCAGAGCTCATGGTAAATGGAGCCACCTATACTGAGCCAGAAAATATAGCAAACCTCCTGGCTGATAAATTCAGCACCAGTTTTACTCCTCTCTCCCCCTCAACCTTCCCTCAGGAAATATCATCAAATATAACTCCCCTACTATCACTAGGGAACAGGTCCTTAACGCTTTCTCTAAGACCAAGAACACTGCATCAATGGGCCCAGACAATAACCCAGGATTCCTTCTAAATAGCATGTAACATGACCTATCAGGGCCTCTGGAATTACTATTTAACTGTAGGCCCCAAACAGGTTTCATGCCTCATAAATGGAGAAAGGCAACAGTCATCCCTCTGCACACATGTGGGCCATCTACAGACCCTGCAAACTACAGACCCATAAGTCTCACTAGTCTTACATGTAAAGCCATTGAAAGAATTATCATAGAGATGATCAGTAGAGATATAGTAAACTTCCAAACACTGGACCCAACCGAGTTTGGTTTCGTCAAGGGCAGATCATGCCTACTCAACCTGGTGGACTTCTTTGAGAAAGGCACCAAAGTAATGGATGAGGGCTAAATTGTTCACGCTGCCTACCTTGACCTGGCCAAGGAATTTGACACAATACCCCACTCAGGCATTGTTGACCAACTAAAGAGGTTAGAAACAAACCCATATGTCACCCAGTGGATAGCCAAATGGCTCACAAGCAGGACCCAGGAAGTTAGAATTGGGGAGTCTACCTCTACAAAGAGGCCAGTCACAAGTGGAGTCCCTCAGGGATCAGTCCTTGAACCACTCCTTTTTGGCATTTACTTCTCAGAAGTCAAGGCCAATGTCAGTGGTCTCTGGCTGACTAAATTTGCAGATGATTTCAAATCAGGAGCTGTCATTGAATCTCATGCTGACACAAATGTTCTCCAGGAGGGGCTTACACAGACAAACAACTGGTGTCAGAGCCAAGGACTAAAATTAAATGCCAAGAAATGCATAATAGTATCCTTTGGGAAGTCATCAATCCCTGGTAACTATCATATTGACAACACACCCCTTAGAGTTGACACAGTAATCAAGGACTTATGGACACACATAGATAGTAATCTAGCCTTTGATCATTATGTGTCTACAGTAGTGAGGAATCAATTTTATGTTGTGCAGCTTATAAACAAAGATATGGCATCTGAGTCCAAGGAAGTCATTGTTCCACTGTATTTGGAATTCATCAGACCTATCATTGAGTACAATGTGCCCTTTGGTATGTACCTAACCAGGCATAGCCAACAACTGAAACGTCCACAGAGGTCCTTTACTAAAAGAATACAGGGTGTAAGTAATATGTCATATGCTGACCGCCTCAAGGCCTATCCCTGTATTTTGTCTCCTACAGGCTTTTGAGGGGAGATCTATGCCTGGCATACAGAGCATTGTCAGACTCCACTGTGATGGACCGCCTGCATACCTACCTAAAGACTTAAACCTTGCCTATGATATAAATAAGGCCTGCTGGAGAGATAGGTATGTATCCCAGAGAGTACCCCATCTATGGAACAGACTCCCCATACACGTGAAGCAGAGTTCCTCCCTAACCCAATTCAAGTGCAACTTGGACAATTGAATGGGAAAATGAAAATTCATCCCTGGTTTGGCACCTATGTCTCTAATCCAAACAGGTAACCTGTAAATGGTTCCTCTCCCAGGCCCATGCTTACACTCATCAAGGGTGTCAAAACTTGTCAGAGATTTGGTATGCATGGCTAGGTTTAAAAAGGCCCTTGTCTTCGTTAGCCTAGTAAACACCTAGGAACCTATGAAAACATGTACATTATTAATAAAAAGAAGATAATTAGGAGTTGCAATAATTTTAAAATATAAATGCAACTGTGCCAAGCTGGAACTGTGAATGCCTTAAAATGTGTATGTATGTATGTATATGAGATATTAGAGTATATGGTTGTAGTTCATTTGTTTGACAGTTCACTATCTTAGTTTTAAAGGTAGTATCAGAATATCAGTGGCTCATGGTTTTAGGGGTGAGAGTATGTTTGTGCTAGTATTTACAGTTTAGGGTTGGAGTAAGGGTTAGGTAAGGGAATGGCTTTCATGTTGTGCAACTGTGCTGGTACATGCTTGTGTGTCTGAGGCTGTCTTGTGCAGTGGTAGCATAATGGAAAGGATTTTTCTCAGGTAAATTGCAGAGCTAGGGTTAGAGTTAAGGGGTGGGCAGGGTAACTTAGCAGGTATTACTAAAGTAGTTCAGGGGGGCAACCCCCCCCCAATCCACCTGCTAACCCTGACTCTAAGCATAACCCTAGACTTTATCTTAGAAAAATCCTTTCCATAACACTGCCACTATTAAGACAAACTAGGTTCTATGGCATTACCACTGTTCATATTTTTTGTTTTATTTCATGGAGTTTTTAGTGTAAAATGATAACAGAAATAGAGTGTCTGTCTTTTTTTTTTTTTGCAGTGCAATTTATTTTTTGTGTGGTTGTCAGTATTTTGATTTGTCAATATTATGGTGGCAATATTTTGAATGTCTCTATTTTGCTGTATCAGTATAATAACCACACACACACACACACACACACACACACACACATATATATATATATATGTGTGTGTGTGTGTGTGTGTGTGTGTGTGTGTGTGTGTGTGTGTGTGTGTGTGTGTGTGTGTGTGTGTGTGTGTGTGTGTGTGTGTGTGTGTGTGTGTGTGCATGTATGGGTCTACTATGGTTGATTGAAAACTCACTTGACTGAAAATGAATTTACTAGGACCACTTCGCTGAAAGCTCACTTCACTGAAAACTCATTTCTTTGAAACTCATTTCGTTGAAAGTTATAAATGGCCTTTTCCCCACTGTAGTGTGACCCTGGAGTTAGTATATAAAGTAAGGGGGGTGTGGGGGGCACAGCCCACATTATTATAAACATATTATAAACATTTTAAACTATACACAGTGATACTTACAGGTGCAATAAATAACTGTTTCCAAAAGAGATTATATAACCAAGATATGTGGGGGGCTGTGCCCGCCACACCCCCCCTTACTTTATATACTAACTCCAGCATTGCACTACAGTGGGGAAAAGGCCATTTATGACTTTCAATGAAATGAGTTTCAGTCAAGTGAGTTTTCAATGAAGTGAGCTTTCAGTGAAGTGGTCCTAGTAATTTCATTTTCAATCGAGTTCAATCAACTGTAGTAGACCCGTATGTATGTGTATATATATATATATATATATATATATATATATATATATATATATATATATATATATATATATATATATATATATATATATATATATATATATATATATATATATATATATATATATATATATATATATATATATAGAGAGAGAGAGAGAGAGGCGTACTTCACTATATCGAAATACCAGTTCATCGAATTTTAGCTGAGTCTAGTTCATCAACATCAAAGTACTGAGTGCTGTTTCATCTAACCTACTCTTGCAGACATTCCCAGAAAGATTGTGAAAATAAACTGGTACTATTAGAAAAGATGCAACTTTACTTACAGTTTTTAGTACCGTTGCTATAGCAGTCAGTTATGGATGATCGGGTTGCAGTTATAAGAGCATTTCCTGCATTGCAAAGCAGAATGTAAGAAAAACGTTATTGCTGTTTAACATTTTGAATGGAGATTGTGGTATAGTGGGGATTGGGAAATTTACTCCTACACCACTGTACTGTGATCTTGGAGATGGTATATAAAATATACAGGGGATGTGGGGGGGCGTAGACTCCTACATGGGGGGTGCAGGGGGCTTTCCTCTGGCATAACTGTTGACATAGCTATAGTTTTTTGTTAAATTATGTTTGTCAGTTGAGGTGCTGCTCTGACTGCAGCATCCTGTAAGATTTGGATAGTAGGTTCAATGAAATTGGACTTGATGATTTGCGTTGTCGATATAGTGAGGTTTTGTTGAAGTGGTTTCAGTGAATTAAAATTCAGCCATCTGGTATTTTGATATAGTGAAGTAGACCCCCATGTGTATATATCTATATATATATATATATATATATATATATATATATATATATATGTGTGTGTGTGTGTGTGTGTGTGTGTGTGTGTGTATGTATGTATATATACATATATATAAATTAGATATACAAGGAATAATTAGTAACCTTAGAATAAAAGTAATGTGAAAAGCAATGCAACATATGAAGAGTACATATGTTTAGCCAGTGAAAAAAGTAATATTGTATTACCTTTTAAGTACTAAGGAGGTCTTAGAAATGGCATTAAAGAATTAGTGTTAAAGATCAGACGAATAATTAAAGTTACCCTATATTTCTGAAACAAGTATATTTGTTTTTATTATTGTGATAAGAGTAGCGGGATTCTTTGTTTTCAGAGTGTCAGTCTGTTGGATAGTTTATGGTGGTGAGTTACAACAGTTTTGGAGAATGAGCATTGACAGAAGGCAAGAGTAAAGGCAGGTCTTTATAGTTAAATGATATCAGGGTTTTGGGGTGGGTAGACAGAACATTTGGTAGACACACTTTAAGGAGTGGTGGTCAGTATTTGTAATGCAGAAGTTTGAAATTAAGTAGGTGTTGAGAAAAAAATACCAGCTTTGATCCCAGCAGGTGACCATTTACCATTGCTCAGTGTGGCAAAGTGATGTTCACTATACTCAGAGAGATGGATACATCTAAGTATTTGTTTTTCAGTTGATTGGAGAAGGATGTTGCTTTGTGTAGCATGAAGGATTATGATGGGTGGTCCATATTCTAGGAAGTAGCAT
Source organism: Protopterus annectens (assembly GCF_019279795.1). Lineage (NCBI taxonomy): Eukaryota > Metazoa > Chordata > Ceratodontiformes > Protopteridae > Protopterus > Protopterus annectens. The sequence goes on along the minus strand of NC_056731.1, from coordinate 1,627,486,020 downwards.
TTTTATAGGAATGGAATGTCTGTCTTCAACTGTAAGCAGACTGGAAATGTAAGATATTCTTAGTTCAACGGGTACTTTACTATTTGCGACTGAATGTGTTTGTGAAAGGTTAGATGCTGAAAATAATGAAAAAAGATACATTTGTTCTTTGACTGGGGGAAAAGAAGTAAATGAGGGATCAGTAATAAAGATGTTTTGTGTAAGTTGGAGCTTGCATTACTGAGCTTCTCTGAGTATTTACAGTAAATGTATTGCTATGGAACCACTTTCGGATGGAAGAGAAGATATTCTGAAGTTCAGTTTACAGTAAGGCAAGCTTTTTGTTACCTCTAGTAAGAATGATTTCATTTGGGTTTACAGTTGTTGTTTAGGGGGAGGGGGTCCCAGGACAGATCATTTATGAAGAAAGATGGGAGGAGAAGGGAAGACAGGAAAGGAGATCTTTGGGGAACCCTTTTTCAGAGGGGAGAGAAGATCCTTGGGGAACCCATTGTGGAGAGGAGAGGGGATCCTTGAGGAACCCCTTTCCGGAGAGGAGAGGGGATCCTTGAGGAACCCCTTTCCTGGTTACTCCAAAATAAAAGGAGTGTGAAAGTACGTTTAAGGACATAAATTTTAAACTGAGATATTATTTCAGAGAAAAAAAAACAGTGTCACAAAAGTTATGCAATAATGGAGAGTGACTGACTGCATCAAAGGCTTTTTTGAGTCTAGGAATAAGGCCCCTTTAATTTTACCTTTCTCCATATTGTAGTACGTATTTGCAGTGAGTGAAGAGTTAGATATGATGGTACTATAAATGGGGCGAACCCCATGTTGCCTATTATTAATGATGTTATATTTTGTTATGTAGGTCAAGGATTTAATTGTAAATTATCTTTTCCAGAATTTTGGTGAGGGAGCAGAGGTTTGAAATGGGTCACAAGTTCTGAGCTGATGATGGCTTGGGGACTTTGGCCAGAAGAAAAAAAAAAGCATATTTGAAGCTGTGAGACAGCATTTTTGTTTTGAGTGCTAAATACAATAGAAAGGCAAGTAACTTGCAAAGTAGTTTACTACTAAGTTTGAAAATATTTTGGTGAAAACAAGGAGTGGTGATAGGTGTAATTACTTTTATCCAGATGTTTATGGATTTCTTTGTGACCAATGACCTTGAAAGAGAAATGAAGGCTAATCAATGATCTTGTATAAGGTGGGGTAAGGAAGTTTATGCTGGTAATTGGGATATAATAGGTTTTGTGCACAAGGGGGACTGGTGAAGTGATTTTTTTTTTAGTTCTGTGATGAGAGTGAGTAACGTTTGAGTTAAGAACCAGACTTGGGGAAAACAGTGGGAGAAGCAGAATTATTTAAGGCTTTCCAGAATTTCTTTTGGTGCCCAAATTAAGAAATGATTACAGGTGCACACACACACACACACACACACACACACACACACACACACACACACACACACACACACACACACACACACACACACACGCACACGCGTGCACACACACACACACACACACACACACACACACACACACACACACTCATCCAGCTTCATTTATTTCCCTACATACATGGACACACATGTCTGCACACAAGTACACATTAACTCACCTCCCACCCCAGCATCCTCACCAAAGTTACCTGCACAGTGGCTGGCCACTTCCTTCAGAGTGAATAGGTGACCTTCATCTTTTGACAGCATTTACTTTTTTTCCAGCAGTGGAACCATACCTCCAGATTTTTGCCTCTTATTTTGGTCTGTTCCTCATAAAATTTGTGATTTTTCTGACAAATCAATGGGATAATCTGAGAACTGAAGTCACTAAATAATGATATACATTTGAGTTTCAGACATCAAATCCTTCAGAAAATGTATGTCAACATAAACCCTGTTTCTCTTGCAACTTTCTAAGTTTATAAGAGCAATATTTAAAATCTGTCACTATTTATGGGTTTTTGTACCCTCTTTTTGTCAGGCTTTGTCCCGATTTCTTCACATAGAGGTTGAGAGGTATGAGTGGAATTTAATCACTCTGCAACACAATTCAGGAACTGCTGGCATTTCCAGGGAAGAACACATGGCTAATTAACATAAGTCACTCCCCTTGACTGCTATTTTAGGATGCAGCTCTTCCAATGGATCACCGTCCATGCTGAGGCCCCTGATAGGGGGACACCTTAGAGGTAGGGTAGTATAGGAAATACAATGGCTTACCATGAGTGGGATAATATCCATTTTAAGGCTTCTTGCTCATGGTAAGCCTTTCAGAATTTCATTGAAAGTTTTAAACAACTTTGTTTTAAATTAGAGGAAAGATAAAAGACATGCATCTGGAGCATTTCTCCCCGGGCCTCCGCTGAAAACAGGCTCTGTGGAACCTAGTCGGACATTCCCGGTCAACAAATGTTAAATAAAAAATAAATAAATAAATAAATAATTTTGTCACCTATTTGGATTCTGATCAACAAGTTGAAAAGAAATTTTCTAAAGTTAGTGAATTAATTTATTTTTGAAATGAAGAAATTAATATTATGAAAATATCAAATTTTAGGTTAATTAGGGATTTCCTATGCAGAAATAGAACAGATAAATGATAATATCTATATGATTAAATGGGTTTATTTATAATTTCTTCACAGTTCCCTACTGGCATCTCACAGCCCTCGCCTTGCTGTCTTGGCTTCCAAGATAGCCTGATTTGTATCCCCTGATTGCTCTGTCTGGGTACTCCCCAGTGTAACCCTTCACTAACTGGGCCTCTCAGTTCTTTGGGAAGTCAAAAGCAGCAATGAATTAGCTGTAGGCCCACAGAGTAGAGGATCCATTTGGGAGTTCTATATGTAGAGTTGGTAGCCATCGCCCTTAACAGCTGCAGGAAAAAGTCCCTAGATTCTGAGAGTGGCTGCTGTACTGGTTTCAAAGAAATCCCCCCCCCCCAATAATTTGACTAAATGACCTGTGAGGTTCCTTGTCTTCACTAGGGTCACACAGATATTGGGCTTCTTCAGACTTAGAAATGGCCATTTGCTGTTTCATCCTATACCTGCTGCCAACCCTACCAGTGGCCTAAGTCTGTTCCCAAACTCCATTCACTAGCAGTGAATGTAGATGCTTTTGCACCATGAGACCAAAATATAACAATATAAATAAATCTATTTAATTTTATTGAGGCTACTTACAATAGCCTTAAGGAGCAAGTTGGATCTGCTTACTTGATTTATGTATACATCTAAATTCTTTAGGGCAAATAATTTTCAGAATGAAATGCTAATCAATTTCTAGAACCACATGAATCATAATTCAGAGGTTATCTTATTAAATACTTTTAAGAGTATTAAAAAAATGATATAATATTACTCCAGTAATAAAAGTTGTATTACTTTCCTATATATTCTGATAAATCTAGGATATTAGACTAACACATCACACATATTGCATATTTTTGGAAGTTCTCTAATAAAAAGTTATGATTTCTGCTTCAAAATACTCATAAAAACTGTGAATATTATAAATTGACTTCACTTAGAATTCTGCAGTTCTTCAAATTAGGCCTTTTTAACCTAAATAATGACAGTTTTGTAGGTTCATAGGTTCATAGGCAAGCACTAGGCTAGCAGCCCTTACAGGCCATTTTAAGTTTAGCAAATGTCTCTTTTGGTGCTCAAATTAAACTATTCCATTGGTTGTTCAATTGGTGTTACCCATCTCATGGTCAATAATTATATATTTCCCCTAATAAAAATAACATTGATCATACCATAGATAATTTGAGGGGACCCATGCATGGCATAAAGCATTTAGGAGTTGCCTCTGACCATTAGTAGTACATGGGGAAGTCCTGGGGTAAATTTTCTGTTTCCTATCCATAGATCTAAGTTGCACTTGCATATGGGCAGGGATTTTGTAGATGGGGAGTCTGTTCCACAACAGCGGTATCCTCTATAAAATATACCTGTCCTCCAAACCTTTCTTTTGATGTTGTAGAAGAGGTTTAGATCCCTAGATTCAACATTTTTGAAGCCATTTGACTTGGTGATGTGTAGTAAATGCATCAGTAATAGGTTGGGGGATGCCTTGTATGCCAGACACAAGTCACATCTTAGCAATCTGTAGGATACTGAGTATAGTGACAGGGCTTTGAGTCGGTCCAGGTAGGGCATTTGTTTACATCTTGTATCCTTTTAGTAAGGTATCTGTGTGTGTTCCAGTTGCTGCATGTGTCTGGACTGATACAGGCCAAAGGAAGCATTACTTTTGATGATTAGTCTAATGAAAGCTAAGTAAAGTGGGGCAATGATATTCCTAGATCTAGACACAATCCCTTTGCTTATAAGCTGTGCAATATACAAGGACTTTCTTACAGAAGTAGACACATATCAAAAGTTGGGTCACTATCCACATAAGTTCCCAAATCCTGAACAAATGGATCAACTCTTAGGGGTATATTGTCAATGTGGTAGTTCCTTAGGATATATTACTTCCTAAAGAATATAGCGATTCATTTTTTGGTATTTTGTTTCAGTCTCTAATTTTGAAACCAGTTATTTGTTTCAGGCAAACCTTCCTGCAGGATGGTTAAGTCATTTGGGGATTCAGTAACTGCTCCTTGCTTACAGTCATCTGCAAATTTAGTCAGTTAGAGCCCTCATTATTGGCTTTTACTTCGGAAAGGTAGATGTCAAACAGAAGAAGTTCCAGCACAGATCCCTGGGTAACTCCACTGGTTAGTGGTCTCTTTGTGGAGGTAACTTCCCCTATTTTGATTATCTGTGTCCTATCTGTGAGACAGTTGGCAATCCAGCGGGTGACATAGGGGTTTATTCCAAGTTTGTTTATTTTTTCTACTATGCCTGAGTGGAGAATTGTGTCAAAAGCTTTGGCCAGATAGAGGTACACAGTGTGTACTATTTTGACTTCATCCATAGCTTTTATGACCTTTTCAAAAATTCCACCAGGTTGAGCAAGCATCACCTGCCTATGATGAATCTAAACTGAGACAGGTCCAGTGTTTGGAGGTTCCCCTATTTCCTGACTGATTAATTCCATGAAAAGTCTATCCATGGCTATGCATATGAGGCTGGTCAGATTTATGGGTCTGTAATTGATTGAGTCTGTGGAAGGTCCTCCCTTATATAGGCTACAGTATAAAATATTATGACTTGCATTATATTTTTATGTTGGCAAAATTTTATATTACATCTACCTGGCTTAGTTGAAAAAATATAAATATAGCATGACTCAATTTCATAAATTAGCCAGCATACAAATTAGTACTTGTAAATTACTTCCAAGATTGGCAATGCAATCTTCAGATTATTTCAAACATCTAGAAATGAATTATTTAGACTGATACATGATTTTTAGAGCCTTGTTTTTACTCAGCTTCCATGTCAGGTTCATATAAATATGTTTATGATATATATGCTGCTTATAAACTTTCCTAATATCCTTATTTACATTAAAGTCTTTGCATCTAATTTGTTGACCAAGAAGCATGAATGGGTTTCTCTGATTGTCATTCTGATTTAGTATCTTCAGTGTTCCGCAACTGATGGCACCACTATTTGACTTGATGTATTACAAATTTACTCTTGTAAATAGTGAACATAGTTGCTATCATTTAAAGTAGTCAAATTAAAACTTTACTAAATATATATTGTTATACATATTATGGATAAATACTTACATATATGCATGTAGACATACAGGTATAGATATACCCTGGAATTCAATAAACTCCATGTAGGCTTCACAGAAAGCCTACATGGAGTTTACATGTGTGCACGGAGGTGTGTGGTGAGCAGCTGGCCAGGAAACCAAGAAAGCAAACACAGAGACCACACCTGTTTAATTCAGAGCACTGATCGTCTGTGGTTTTGCACAGAATGCCACAATGATCATCAGGGCATCACAGATAGCTCTCAGTTTCTTAGTGCAAGACATTTAGACAAAGGCCAAACATAATGGGGGGACAATGACCCAGAAATATGGACATATCTGCCTTATAGAAATGTTCTAGAATAATCTGGGGTTTGTGTTATTATACATGTTCTGAAAGAGTTGAAGTATGAAAGTCAAATGTATGTAATATTGAGTCACATCAGTCCTGAGATCATCTCAGTGATATGACAGAAAGCCACTAATTTGATAAGGAACTCATCTGGACATTCTGTGATAATCTAGACAGTTGAGAGGTATGAATGCTAAGTATGTGGTCCAAACACAGTACTGGACAGTGTATCTAGAGTGCAGAGTATTGTGAAATCCTATTCCTGGCATTCTGTACTGAAGTTGTGTAAATGATCTGTAACAGCACATGGACTGCCATGTAAAATAAACACTCAAGAGAAGTGTTTAAATTGAATAGGGACACCCAGATGAATTGTAGGAATGAACAAGGAAACAGGTCAAGTGAAATAACCTAATATATAGCAGATGAGGACATGTCAATGGAAGATGTTTGTAGCAGCAACACCAGTCACATATCTGCATGGTATAGTAAGGACTGCAGAGTGAAAATGTGCATCATGTGACTGCCACACAAGGTGATGTAACAGGGTTCCTATTATTTCCTCGAAGAGGCATTCTATCAAATGCCTTTTCATTGAACTTAAAACCGTGAAATTTGAAAACATTGAACGTCCACATAAGCAATTTCTTTCCTTGGGAAAGAAATCGCTTGGCCATCCTCATCAGTTTGCTGTTTTCCCCGCTGTAGTGTGATCTCGGAGTTGGTAATTTGTTAGGGGGGTGGGGGGACAGCCCCCACATTGGAGGGTTTGGGAGGCAAAGCCCCCCACTTTGTAGTGTTTGTGGTTATTTGTTGATGTTTGTAGGACAAGCAATTTCTTTCAAAAGGAAAGAAATCGCTTATGTGGAGGTTCGATATTTTGAAAGTTTACAGTTTTAGGGTCGATGAAGAGGTGTTCAATGGAACGTTTCTTCGAGGAAATAATATAGACCCAATAGCAATCGGAGAATGTCTGTGTGAGATCATCATCCTTATATGCATAATGCAGAGGACATCTATCATGGATCTGACATACAACTGGGGTAGGGTGCATATTGTGAAGCTGTGCAAACCGATTTGCCTGAATATGAGTGTAATCTCAGCAGAGGTCTCCAGCAAATGGGACACAGGTAAAGGCTCATGGACAACATTAAAAGTACCAACCACAGTCATGGACAATATCAGAATAATACCACCAGTAATCCCATGCCTCTGACATAACGTGATTTAGAGTGATAAGAGATGATTCTGCACAATTCTGCAAAAACACACTTCTACAGCTATTATGATGCATACACACTCTGTGAGGTTAATCACGTACACTGTTCTGGCACTGTAACATCTGCTTGAGGTGTTAGAAGAGACACTGCTATACCTGTATGCAACATTATGAGTAATACAGGTCAACTGACTGGTGTGCATGGCATATATATATATATATATATATATATATATATATATATATATATATATATATATATATATCTATATATATATATATATATATATATATATATATATATATATATGGGTCTACTACAGTTGATTGAAAACTCACTTGACTGAAAACGAAATTACTAGGACCATTTCACTGAAAGCTCACTTCACTGAAAACTCATTTCTTTGAAACTCATTTCGTTGAAAGCCATAAATGGCCTTTTCCCCACTGTAGTGCGACCCTGGAGTTAGTATATAAAGTAAGGGTGTGTGGGGCACAGCCCCCCACATTGGGGTGTGGGGGCATAGCCCCCCACATATTATAAACATTTTAAACTATACACAGTGATACTTGCAAGTGCAATAAATAACTGTTTCCAAAAGAGAATATATAACCAAGATATGTGGGGGGCTGTGCCCCCACACCCCCCCTTACTTTATATACTAACTCCAGGGTCGCACTACAGTGGGGAAAAGGCCATTTATGACTTTCACTGAAATGAGTTTCAGTCAAGTGAGTTTTCAGTCAAGTGAGCTTTCAGTGAAATGGTCCTAGTAATTTCATTTTCAATCAAGTGAGTTTTCAATCAACAGTAGTAGACCTATATATATATATATATATATATATATATATATATATATATATATATATATATATATATATATAGAGAGAGAGAGAGAGAGAGAGAACACAGCCCACACTGTCATTAATGATATCCATGCCATTAATGCTGTCAAACACCTATGTATGTATTGTGTGCATCACTAAAACAGGTAGACACATGCATCTGGTGTAACAACTTGATGGGTGTTCCGCACCATCAGAGAGTCATATTTATACCTAGGTATGGACAATATGCTGTGTGACAGCTCACTGTGACAAAGGTGCTACACTTCAGTTACACATCAGTGGAAGATGTGTAGGGAGATACATGAAGAAGGGTGCATTGCACTCACTTATTGGTGTGATGTAGGCTGGGAACTATGGAGGTATTACAGCCTCTGATGTGGATGTCTTTCACATAGTCTAATCAGTATTTGTGTTACATAACAAGGGAGGAGTCAGCACTAGGACCACATCCACTTACTATCTATTCCAGGACACAGGACACATACCTATTGGTCTAATTATAGATTGTGAGGTCCACATTATACTTGAGTTGTGTGTTTGCTTTCCAGATGTTACAAATCCCCCCATATTTTCTTGTCATTGCTGGTGTTATCATGGCTGTGGCAGCAATCTTTGGTGTGAGTTAATGCTGTCTTTATTATACTAATAAAAGAGCTGGAGTTAATGTTTGCCTACAATCTGTAGTCCTTCAGGCAGCTGTTTGGACACCGGATGTGTATGTCATCTATGAATATAAATAATGGACAGGAAAGGGCCTGATCTACGGACCTTATCACTGGACCTGAGATATAGGTCACATCACACATTTCAACATAGTGAGATGCACTTATGTGATGCACTGGTCTACCCTCTTGGTGATATTGCTGTTTATGGCCACATCTGACAGTGTTGATTGAATACCTCAGTATGGATTTGTGTCAAATGCCTTGGCCTGGTCAAGTTCCACAAGATGATAGTGTTGGCTGCATGCTGCCCTTGATGACCTCTTTGAGAACATCTATCATATGTAACAGTCATGATATAGCATTAACAACTCACACAGCCGGGATATTACTAGTGTCTATTTAGAAAAGGACCGTGATGACATGCTGGTCTACCTCACAGTCAAGGAGAGTCAGGATATGTCTGTACATGCATGCATAAAGTGCTGCCCCCCCCCCCCCAGCTCAGATGGATGCATGTTGATGTACACCCTTCTATGGGAACATATCCTGTGTGGAGGGTGGGTTGAAGTGTGTATTCAACCATACCAGGAATGCGCATGTGCCAAGTCACACCAGAGGCAATCTATGATGTCACAGCCTGTTGATTCTGTGTGATAGGCCTGAATAAAGGTAAGACAGTGCATACTGCCTATTGTGATCTAGCCTAGGGTTTTGACACAATCCCCCATGCAGGTATCATTGAGAAACTCTCCCAGCTGGGGATTAACACTTGTCACTAGATGGGTAACCAACTGGCTCACTGGCAGAATACATACTGTGAAAGTTGGTGAATCAGCTTGTGCCAGTAGAGCTGTCATCAATGGCAACCCCCACGGGTCTGTGCTTGGCCCTTTACTGTTTGAAATCTATTTCTCAATAGTTCAGGCTAAAGTGTATGGCCTTTGGCTTACTAAGTTTGCTGATTGTTGCATATTGGGTGCAATCATTGAGTGCACCAATGATGACAACATACTACAGGAGAAGCTAGCAGAGAAAAATGATTGGTGACAAAGACATATGATCTACAACTAAATGCAGAAATGTGTTTTTATGTTGTCCTTCTGAAAAATGAATCCCCATGCTAATTACAGCATTGACAGCAGTCCTGCTATGCTGAAACTCAGTGATGCAACACATGTAGATAGCAATCTGAACTTTGACCACCAAGTGTCCACACTGGTATTGAAAGCCTATGTTGTGCACATCATAAGTCATACCATCATATTCAGATCTTAGAATTGTATGACAGCACTGTACATGAACCACATCAGAACACTAATAGAGTATAATGCTTTGTTTTGCACCTCACCAGACACATGCAGCAACTAGAGAGACCACAGGGGTTTCTAATCAAAAAAACACAGGGCCTACAAACCATGCCATGATGTATTTGGATAGACTGAAAGCCATGTCACTATAATCTGTATCATACAGGATGAGGTGACTTCTGTCTGGCCTACAGGCTAGTCTCTAACCCTGACCTGGTGGGAAAAGTGAATATCTACAAATCATATATACATGATTGCATCAGCAATGTCTATTGAGGAGAATATGGTAATATCAATGTCCCACATGCTGGTGTAAAAGGCTCTCTATAATGTCAACCAAGAGCACGTATACACACACACACACGCACACACACACACACACACACACACACACACACACACACACACACACACACACACCGTTGACTGCAGTGAGAATAGAGCCCTGCCTATCTAAGTACACAGACTATAGACCTCTGACAACTGAAGTCTGACTTGGAGTGTCTCAAACAATACTTTGTAGCTGATGACAACAGCAGCATCTGTTGAGGAGAATATGGCAATAACACTGTCCCACATGCTGGTATAAAAGACTCTCTGTAATGTCAAGCAAGAGCACACTCACACACACATGCACACACACACACACACACACACACACACACACACACACACACACACACACACACACACACACACACATCCACATTTTACTGCAGTGAGAACAGAACCCCTACCTGTCTTAGTACACAGACTACAGAACTTAGTACTTTACACAAGTACCACTGCACAAGACTTTAGGTCAACTTATAGTAGATAACATAAGAAGGCCATGTTGGAGAGAAGATATTGAGAGGCTTGCATGAAATGGATGTGTAGGTATGTGCAAGTATCAAAATACTGTCAAACCATGGCATTGGTGCACCTGACTGCAGTGAGAAGAAAACCCCTACCTGTCTAAGGTACACAGACTACAGAACTCGGTACTTTGTGCAAGCGCCACCGCACAAGTCTGACTTTCACAGGACTGCAGGTCAACTTATCATTGATGACATCAGCAGGCCATATTGGAGAGAAGATGTTGAGAGGCCTGCATAGGTTCATAGCTTCATAGGTTCATAGGAGGTTACTAGCCTAATGGCCCTAGGGTGTTTACTAGCCTAACTGTTTAAAAACACAAGTACCCTTTTTGAGCATAGTTAGATGGTCATTGTTAGCACAACTATTTTGTGATCAGCACCAACTGTCCCTGTCCAGGAGGGACATCGGTGCCACCCTAGGGGTGAATTTACAATCACCCATCCAGTTGTCAAGGTTGCACTTGAATAGGGTCATCAAGGAGCACTACTTCACATGCTCTGGGAGCCTATTACAGAGAAGTGTCAATTGCTGGGAGATATATATGTCTCCACAGCATGTTCTGTTTATGTCACATCCTAGGTTGAGATCCTTGGAGCAAGTTATTCTTGTCCTATTTGATTTGCAGATGTCCTACATTTCCAGTAGGGCAGGGTCTGAGACTGCTCTGTAGGCCAAACATAGATCACATCTCAGCAGCCTGTATAATATCAAGTACAGTAACAGGTCTTTCAATCTTTCAATTATTGCCATGTTTTGGAGGCTCTGGATTCTTCTGGTCACAAACCTCTGTGTTTCTCCAGTTGCTGCAGGTGTCCGGTGAGGTACAGACAGAAGGGAGCATTATACTCAATTAGTGGTCTGATACAGGTAGAGTACAACAGAGCTATGACCTCCCTGGTCTTGGATGTGATAGCCTAATTTATGAGGTGCACAATGTAGAATGTGCATCTGATCACTACGGACACATAATGATTGAAGTGTAGATTGCTTTTAACATGTGTTCCCACGTCTTGCAACACTTTCTTTGAGCTTAGAGGGGTGTTATGTATATTATAATTAGCAGGGGTGCATCATTGCCAAAGGGGACAATGAGGCATTGTTTGCTTTAAGGTTCAGTCCATGAGTTTGGCACCAGTCATTTGTCTGTGTCAGCCCCTTCTGAAATATGTTACTATCAATGGGGGACTCTATATGACTGTGTCCATTTGACAGTCATCTGCAAACTTGGCAAATCACATGCCTTTTACCTTTCCCTGGGCTTCAGAGAAATAGTTTCCAAACAGTTGAGGACCAAGCACAAATCCTTCTGCTATTCTACTGGTAAGTGGTCTAGTGATGGAGATGTAGTCTCTGACTTTGACAGTGTGTGCTGTATCGGTGAGTCAGTTGTCTATCCATCTAGTAATGTATGGGTTAATTCCCAGATAGGTTCATAGGATGATACTAGGCTATTGGCCTGGAGGCCCTTATAAGCCCAGCCAAGAATTTCTTCCATGTTCCCACAAAGTCAGCACCTGTTTCCCCTGTCCAGCATGGACACAGGTGGGATTCCAGGGTTGTATTTTCTGTTTCCTATCCAGTCGTCAGATTCATCTTAAAGAAGGTTAGTGAGGTACTCTGCTTGACATGGAGAGGGAGTCTATTCCACAGATGGGGAAGTCTTTGGGACACAAATCTATCCCATCAAGTTCTATTAATGTCACAGACCAGGTTGAGACCTTGTGTGTGGGTTGCATGAGTGGAGTTTGACTTTACGGATATGCAGCAACTCCATCAAGGCTGGGTTTGAGATGGCCTTGTATGACAGATAGAGGTCACCTCTGAGCAGTATGTATGAGACTGAGTAGAGGGACAGGGATTTTAGCTTATCTTTATAGGATAGGTGTTTGAGACCCTGGATGTTCCTGGTCAGGAATTTCTGTGGTCTCTCCAGCTGCTGCACATGCTTGGCAAGGTACATGCTGAAGGGGGCATTGTACTCGATAATGGGTCTGATAAAGGAGGAGTACAAGGATGTTATGACCTCCTTGTTCCTGAATGAAATACTCTAACTTATGAGGTGGGGTATGTAGAAAGCCTTCCATACAAGGGAGGCAATGTGGTGGTCAAAAGACAGGTTGCTATCATCCTTGGTGCCCAAGTCCATCACGACTGCTTGTGTGCTTAGTATGTTGTTATTAATGTGATAATTAGTGGGAACACCATTTTCCCCAAAGGAGATAATGATGCATTTCTTGGCATTCAGTTTGAGGCCATGCTTCTGGCACCAGTCATTAGTTTGGGTAAGGCTCTCTTGGAGGATGTTCACATCACTAGCAGAATTTAAGACAGTGCCCAGCTAGCAGTTATCATCAGCCACAGACCACTGCTTTCGACTTGCACCTCCAAAGAGTATATCTCAAACAGTAGAGGCCCAAAGACTGGTCCTTAGGGTACACCGCTTGTTACAGGTCTACTGCTAGAAATGGCTTCCTGTATTTTGACTGAGTGGGTTCTATCAGTGAGCCAGTTAGCTACCCATCTAGTAACATACAAGTTGATGCCTAGCTGGGAGAGTTTATCTATTATGCTTGTGTGGAGAATAGTGTTAAAGGCTTTGGCTAGGTAAAGGTAGGTGGTGTGCACTGTCTTCCCCTTGTCCATGGCTTGGGCGACTGTTTTGAAGAAGTCTATCAAGTTTAAGAAGCACAATTTCCCTTTGGCAAAACCATACTGTGTGGGGTCAAGAGTTTGGAGATTGCCAATGTCCTTATTTATAAGGTCCATGATAATGCATTCCATGGCCCTGGAGATCAGGCTAGATAGGCTGATCAGCCTACAATTGCCTGGGTCAGTGGATGCTCCACCTTTGTATAGAGAGCTGACAGTGGCTGTCCTCCATTCAGCTGGGAGGAAGGCAGTGTTCAGGCTTTTGTTGGATAGAGTGCCTAATGGAGCTGAGAGGTCATGCCTGAGTTCATGTAGGACACAGCCGGGGATGTTGTCAGGTCCCATGGAGACTGTATTTTTTGCCTTTGAGCTGACATTAAAGACCTGCTCCCTGGTGATGAGGGAGGTGGAGGCAGGTGCTAGGGATGTCCTGGTTTACTGATGGGGGGGTGAAATTTTCACTGAACCTGTCTGCCAGCAGGTTGGCTATATCTATAGCTTTTGTGTATGTGTTGTTCTTGACCACCAGTTCAGAGCAGATTTGGGTGTTACCTTTGAGATTGCAGACATATGTGAAGAAGGCCTGTGATTGTCCTTAGTGGATGTGGTCAATTTGGACTCAAAGTTAGCCTTTGAGGATTTCACCAGTGACTTTATTTGCTTATTCATATAAAGAAGAGATTACTTCTAAGTTGGCACCTGCTCTTTCTTGGTCCTGGAATGCAATTTTTTTTCCTTTTATTATAGAGTTTTTTTTTTTTTTTTTACTGCAGTGGTGGTGCTGCGGTAGCATTGTCACCTCACAGTAAGACGTTGCCCTGTTCAATTCTCAGCTAGAATGTCTTCTGTGTGGAGACATGCATGAATGGGCGTACCTTGATTGAAGGTTGTGTGTCAGGGCCGGCAACTCAGCACGTAAAAATCTACTGCCAATCATTAGGGACCTTATTTCTGCTGTGGCGACCCCTAACCGGGAAAAGCCGAAAGACACAACATAGAGTTTGGTTTTGCTGCTTTCCACCAGACAGGTTTACTTTTCCTTGAGGAAGATGATTTGGTCCTGTTAGGTATAAATTTTCTCTATGATACATGAATGGGAGATAGTGTCAAAGGCCAAAGTATGCCCTGTTATCCCTCATCCAGGTCTTTGGGGTCAATATCAAAGAAGTTCACTAGGTTTAATAAGCAGGATCTACCCTTGAGAAAACCAAAATGGGGTGGGCCAAGTGTGTTGGAGGTTACTTATGTCCGTGTGGATAAGGTCCATGCTGATTCCTTCCCTAGCCTTGCAAATAAGGCTTTTCAGTCTTATGGATCCATAATTCTAGTTTTGCGTGTTACCAGATTGATGTGCATTGCATATCACACAACACTTGATATTCATTTCTGTAGTGTAGGTGATGTATGTGTGGAAAAAGTAAATATGTGAAGGGTCTTCAATTCCTTAAGTTTCCACATGTAATTTCATGTCATAGAGAGGAAATGGACAGTAAACAGCAGTAATACATAATAATATTTTACTTTTCCCATAGCACAGTGAGCAGCGGATTTGCACGATGGTTGGCAAAGTGTTTGCTCATGCAAGATACACATTTCCAATATTATTCATGTTTGCGCATAGCAAAGCAGTGCACAAATGCGAGTCACATTTTCTAAAGTCTTGGAGTTAGTAGTGAGTCTGTGAAACACACCTGCTGCTTAACTGACTCTGTAGCAGCAGGTGTAAATGAACTGATACATTTCTTTTTGAGCCAGATGATACTGGGTTTGAATTCAGGTATATCTAATACTTTTTAAATACTTTTAAAAACACACTGATAATGCAATGACATGAATCCTTTATAGTACATGTGTTGCTGTTTGTTGGCATAGTACAGTGGGATTAAGTGGCATTGAGCAGGGGTAACTGCAGCATTTTGCCACTGCTCATCATTGCTCTGCATTGGTGTGTGATGCACACCTCCTCAAAAACATAAAGCCCAAAAAAGTAAAGGGATCCACTGATTTTTCTACTGCTTATGTGTGTTGTTGTGTGATTCTATTTTTTGGCCAGATTAAAGGTGTTAAAATGGGGTAGGTATGAAAGTGGTAAAAGGAGAACAAGCAGGGGAAGAACAAAGGGAAAGCAGTACAGGGATGTGCAGCAGGGAGGTTGGAAAGAACCATAGCTATCCATTTCTTTAACAGTGTAAACTGAAAATATGTGCAGAATATTAATTGAATTTGGACTGTCACCTCCACAAAGTGGGATGACCACAACTCAGTCATGTTGTACAGCCAATTGGACCAAATCAAATGTGTCAAGAAGACACATGTGTGAAATGGAGAACTATGTATGGGACGATTTTATCTTGTGTGGGACAGGTGCCAATTTTCTTTTTTATTTCACTAGGAGAAGAATGTTGGGGAATGAACATAGGTATGTCTGGGTCAGATAAGTTGGGTAGGTGAAGAAGCAATTGCAAGCATACAAGATAAACAAGACAAGAGACAGGGATGGTGGTGGACACAAAAGGTTGAGTGACACCATGATTCGGGTGAGGGAAGGAATAAGGTAAGCTCATGCACATCAAGTTTGGAGACAGTGAGAATCGAGTCCTCTCCCACTCGATTGTCATCACTGACACCTTACTCAACTGGAATGCTTGATATCTCCTCCTCATCCTCCTCCTATTGACCATGAATGAGAGCAGCCTGTCCATCCAGGATAGGCATACACTAATGGTGCAGGGCACAACCCTACACTCCATTCCTGGCAACTCACTGCGGGTGATGAAATCACCACCTCCAACACTGCTCTTGGAGGGTACCACTCCATTAGCTTCTGCAGCAGTACTACTTGAGGTCACAGGTAGTGCAGGGGCAGCATAGGTAGTGCTGCAAAGTTGGCTCCCAGATGTGCTAGGCATCTGTGCTGGAGCTGGTGGAGCATGGGCAGGCTGATCCATTGGAGCTGGCCTACCTCACTGTGCTGTGGATCATTTGGTGATGTGATACACATGGATGACATGGAGACATTTTGACAACACATAACAGAAAATAAAAAAGAGAGATAAGGGTTGGGGTGAGAGAAAAAAAGAGATAAAATCAGTACTATCATATGTGACGTGCACTGCATTAATACACTTATACAACTCTTTTATCTTAAGTATTACATTTAAGTATACCTCTTAACAGATACACACCAAACTACAGATTGCTGAAAATAATCCTTGAAATGCACATATAATTCACATATGCATGTTCCAGTTATACAGATTACAGTTTGTAGCAGGGTATTTGTGCCACTGCTATAATTTAATATAAATAATATTGAATAAATAACAGTATCGTATAGTTATGAACTGTGGTATTTGAACCCACAACCTCTGACTACAGTCTAATATTGGACTCTTACAACTGGTTTGTGCTACAGACTAATACATGCATACTTACTTTTACAGTTGGGATATGCATGGTCATAGGATCATAGGATCATAGGAGATTACTAGGCTAATGGCTCTGGGTTGTGCTTGAAGAGGGTCAGCAACGTACTTTGTTTGATGTGTATGGGAAGTCTATTTCAGAGATGAGGCAGCATCTGGGAGACAAACCTGTCTCTCCAGGAGGTTTTGTTAATGTCACATATTAGATTTAAGCCTTTCAATTGGGTACTATGCAAGAAGTTAGACTTATGGATATGGAGCATCTCTAGTAGAGCAGGGTCTGAGATTGCGAGACACAGATCACCTCTGCACAATCTGTATGATACAGAATAGAGTGATAGTGATTTGAGCCTGTCCACATAGGACAGTTGTTTGAGGCCATGGATTCTCTTTGTGAGGTATTTGTGGCCTTTCCAGTTGGTGCAGGTGTTTGGAGAGGAACATACCAAACAGGGCATTGTACTCAATTATTGGCCTAATGAGGAAGGGGTGCAGAGAGGTAATAACCTCCTTTTTTCTGGATACAATCCCTTTACATATTAGGTGAACCAAATAAAAGGTGTTTTTGACCACTGCTGCTACATGATGGTCAAATGTGAGATTGTTGTCAACTTGTGTACCCAGGTCTGTCACCACAGGTTTTGTGCTTAGGGAATTGCCGTTAATGTGGTAATCAGTAGGGGTCATGTTTTTGCTGAATGGTATGATAATTTTTTTTTTTGCATTTAACTTAAGGCCATGACTTTGGCACCAGTCATTTCTTGCTGTGAGACCCTCTTGAAGTATGTTAAAATCATTTGGGGAGTCAGTGACAATCCCCAACTTGCAGTCATCTGCAAACGTGTTCAGCCACAGACCTTTTTTCTTTGCCTGGACCTCTGAGAAGTAGTTGCCAAGCAATAGGGGTCCCAGGACAGATCACTGGGGGACACCACTAGTGACAGGTCTGCTGTCGGAGGTGGTGGCACCTATTTTGACCTTGTGGGTCCTATCAGTGAGCCAGTTGGCCACCCACCTGATGAGATAGGAATTTACTCCAAGTTGTGTTATCTTTTCGATGATGCTCGAGGGGGGGATTGTGTCAAAGGCTTTGGCCAAGTCAAGGTAGGCTGTATGTACTGACTTCGCCTCATCCAGTGCCTTGGTGACAGTCTCAAAAAAGCCAACCAGGTCCAACAGGTAAGATCTGCTCTTGACAAATCTGAACTGAGTGGGGTCAAGTGCTTGGAGACTGCCTATGTACTTGTTTATAAGATCTATAATAATAGGCTCCTTGGCCTTACAGATCAGCTTTGTCAAGCTAATGGGGCAATAGTTTCCAGGGTCAATGGTGGAATCACCTTCATGCAAAGGGATGACAATGGCAGTTCTCTACTCTGCTGGAATGAAGCCTGTACTTAGACTATGTTTGAATAGGGTCCTCAATGGCGAGGCTTGTTCTTGCTGGAGATGTTGCAGAATATAGCCTGGGATGCCATCAGGTCCCATGGAAGCTGTGTTCTTTGCCTTGGCTAGGGCCTTTAACACTTGATCTATGGAGATGTGAGGTGCGAGGCAAGTATCAAGAATGTCAAATGGGCCTTTGGGGGGGCAGGAGGATGAAGTTTGCACTGAACCTATCTGCTAGTAGGTTGGCCAAGTCAGCAGGATCAGTGTAAATGGTATCATTATGAACTAATTCTGAACAAACCTTGGCTTTGCCATGGAGGTTTCTGACGCAACTGAAAAAGGCTTTGTGATTAGCCTTTGTTTCGGAGGTTAGTTTTGATTCATAATTGGCTTTGGAGGTTTTTACTAGAGATCTAATCTGTTTGTTGAGGCTAAGGAGGGAGTTTTTCCAATGGGGAATTTGTACCTTTTTACTCTTTGACAACAGTTTCTTCCTTTTATTGTAAAGCCTGTTGATAGAGGATGTCCACCACATAAGTTTGTGTTTCCTTGAGGAGCAGGTTTTAGTTCTGTTGGGTATGGCTGAGTCCATGCAGTTGTACAGGTGCTTGTACACTGCACTGGCATACTGTTCAGCATATTTGTCTGCATCCTCTGAGGGAGACAGTGGTGTGAAGCTACTGATACCCTCCCTTAGAAGGTTGTAGTCAGTTTTTGAGAAGTTTTTTAGCATGGTTATGGCTGAGAGGGATTGGACAGGATAGACACTTTGAATGAGACAGACCAATGGTCTGATCTCACCAGGGAAGAACTTCCTATGGGGGTGGTGCAATGGTCGCCCGTGTTGGTGAGAACCAAGTCTAGAGTGCTATCTTCCTCTGTGGGTGATGAGACAAGCTGGTCTAGTGTGTTAGAACTGATGAAGTCAAGGAATGCATTAGAGCAGGAATAGTTCACCCAGTTTATGGTAGGGTAGTTGAAGTCAGTCAGTTTGATACAACTCTATAAAATATGAAAAAAAATCTATCTTTAAATTTTAATGCTACAATAAAACTTCTCTTCTGCTGCATACATACCACTTGCTTCACTCAGTCACTCCAATCGAACAACATGGGCTTGCACATTCAACTCATGCTCCTCAGCAGCTGGGGAAAGAACAGAAAAGAACAAAAAGAGCATTATGCATACCAGCACAAAGTACCCCTTACAAGTACTCTCTTTATTTAATACTAATACAGCTGTGGGAGGTCCACAGTCTCAAATTCCTCCAACCAACAGTTGTGAGTATCCCTTTTCCCCTCTGTAGGTCATTAAAATGATGCCTACATTGCTGTCCAGTGTGTGGGCTAGCAGCGGCACTGGATACAGCCTAGGCCAAACTATTCCATGCCTCAGACTTGTACTGGGAGCCAGCATAATCTCCCTGCAGAAGTGTACTGGGAATCAGAATAGTCCCCCTGAAGAAGCCTTTGGCTCTGGTGCTTTACCAGGAGTCCAATAAATATCCTGGACTCCTGGACACCCCACCGCTGTGCCCTAAACCTGGCACCTTCCCCACTAATATCAGCCATGTCTGCCAGCAGAACTAGAGTAATGGAGACTGATGCTTTCCTGCCAATTCCAGGTATCACATTTACTGGTAGTGCACAAACCCAAGCAACTCGCTTGCAGGATGTTAAGCAGACAGTAGCAGTGCCAAGCAGTAAGTAATTAAATAATTACAATTGAAAGGTTAATCTGACACTTGGCCTTAGTTTCAGTGTTGTCTACTGATATAGCCTGGAAATATTTATTGGAAATTGGAAGGTAACTCCTAGCTGATTTAAGTTTGCAGACATGCACTGGGGGCATAAATGTAATGACCTGACACATTTTTTTACCTTTATACACTGAGAAAATTGATTTTTACACTGTGGGATTCGAACTTAGGCATAAGGGACAAAATATTTTCTTCCACAGCATTAATTTTCCATCTTTGCTACTGAAGAAGTGCTGCTCGGACAAAGTCAGGAATCATTCATAAATAGAGGTGACAGTATAAGCTGTTACACATGTATGTGTGTTAGTTGACAAGGTTATTGGATATAGATCCACTTCCATATGTGTCTTAGGCAAATGTGAAGCCCATGCATGTCCAGATAGCAAAATTATATTTATAGAACTATAGTAAACGGTATACTCTCGGTCATATATCTGAAAACACAATAATGGTGTCTCACCTCTCATATATATAATTCATATTAGCTCCACTATCTGAAGTGTTATAAGTGAGAGTGAATATAATGGAAAGTAAAACAACAATACAATGTATGGAATATCCTGTATTAGAACACAGGACCAGTCGAGGCCCGGGTTAACAACGACCGCCACCAGTACTGTTAGCCAACAGGTTGCTGGTGGAAATTGGGCTACTGTTGGCCAAAGGAGGAGAAGAGGCAGAAGGCATGGCCGAAGGCAGGAAGAGAGGAGAAAGGCTAGGACTGTGGTAGTGAGGGTCAGAACTTTGAATGTTGGCAGTATGACTGGTATAGGGAGAGAGCTAGCTGATATGATGGACAGAAGGAAGGTTGGTTTATTGTGTGTGCAAGAGACCAGATGGAACGGGAGTAAGGCTAGGTGTATCGGAGGTGGGTACAAATTGCTTTATCATGGTGTCGATGGGTGGAGAAATGGCGTAGGAGTTATCCTGAAGGAACAGTATGCTAAGAGTGTTTTGGAGGTGAAAAGAGTGTCAGAATGAATGATGTTTATAAAGCTGGAAATTGATGGTGTAATGATGAATGTTGTTAGTGCATATGCTCCACAAGTTGGGTGTGCGATGGATGAGAAAAAAAAATTTTGGAGTGAGTTGGATGAAGTGCTGATGACTGTACCCAAGGGTGAGAGAGTGGTGGTTGGAGCAGATTTCAATGGGAATATTGGTGAAGAGAACAGAGGGGATGAGGAAGTGATGGGTAGGTATGGTGTTAAACAATGGAATGCAGAAGGTCAGATGGTAGTGGATTTTGCAAAAAGGATGGACATGGCTGTGGTGAATATGTATTTTAACAAGAGGGAGGAGCATAAGGTGACATACAAGAGTGGAGAAAGATGCACACAGGTGGATTATATCTTATGTAGGAGGGCCAGTTTGAAGGAGATTGGAGACTGTAAAGTGGTGACCGGGGAAAGTGCAGTTAGGCAGCATAGGATGGTGGTTTGTAGGATGATGTTGGTGATCAAGAAGAGGAGGAGGAGTGTGAGGGCAGCACCAAGGATCAAATGGTGGAAATTGAAAAAGGGTAATTGTGAGGTGGAGTTCAAGGATGAGTTAAGAAAGGCACTGGTTGGCAGTGAAGAGTTACCAAATAGCTGGGTAACTACAGCAGAGCTAGTAAGGGAGATGGCTAGAAAGGTGCTTGGTATGACATCTGGACAGAGGAAGGACAACAAGGAGACGTGGTGGAATGAGGATGTACAGGAGTGTATACAGAGAAAGAGGTTGGCAAAGAAGAAGTGTGATTGTCAGAGAGATGAAGAAAGTAGACAGGAGTATAAGGAGATGAGGTGCATGGCAAAGAGAGAGGTGGCGAAGGCTAAGGATAAGGCATTTGAAGAGTTGTATGAAAGATTGGACACTAAGGAGGGAGAAAAAGACCTGTACAGATTGGCTAGACAGAGGGACCGAGCTAGGAAAGAGGTGCAGCAGGTGAAGGTGATAAAGGATAATGAGGGAAACTAACTCACAAGCAAGGAGAGTGTATTGAGGAGATGGAAAGAGTACTTTGAGGGTGTTAATGAATGAATAGAATGAGAGGGAGAGAAGGTTGGATGATGTGGGGATAGTGAATCATGAAGTACAATGAATTACCAAGGAGGAAGTAAGGATAGTTATGAAAAGGATGAAGAATGGAAAGGCTGTTGGTCCAGTTGACATACCTGTGGAAGCATGGAGGTGTTTAGGTAAAATGGCAGTGGAGTTTTTAACCAGATTGTTTAATGAAATCTTGGAAAGTGAGAGGATGCCTGAGGAATGGAGAAAAAGTGTTTTGGTACCGATTTTTAAGAATAAGGGTGATGTGCAGAACTAAAGTAACTACAGAGGGATTAAACTGATCAGTCACTGCATGAAGTTATGGGAAAGAGTAGTGGAAGCTAGGTTAAGAAGGGATGTGATGATTAGTGATCAGCAGTATGGTTTCATGCCGGGAAAGAGCACTACAGATATGATGTTTGCTCTGAGATTGTTGATGGAGATGTACAGAGAAGGTCAGAAGGAGTTGCATTGTGTTTTTGTAGACTTAGAGAAAGCATATGACAGGGTGCCTAGAGAGGATTTGTGGTACTGTATGAGGAAGTCAGGAGTGTCAGAGAAGTATGTAAGAGTGGTACAGGATATGTACGAGGGTAGTGTGAGAGTGGTGAGGTCTGCACTGGGAGTGACGGATGAGTTTAAGGTGGAGGTGGGGTTACATCAAGGATCAGCTCTGAGCCCTTTCTTATTTGCAATGGTGATGGACAGGTTGACAGATGAGATCAGACAGGAGTCACCGTGGACTATGATGTTTGCAGATGACATTGTGATCTGTAGTGAGAGTAGGGAACAAGTGGAGGAGACCCTGGAGAGATGGAGATATGCTCTAGAGAGAAGAGGAATGAAGGTCAACAGGACTAAGACAGAATATATGTGTGTGAATGAGAAGGAGGATAGAGGAATGGTGAGGATGCAAGGAGTAGATGTGGTGAAGGTGGATGAGTTTAAATACTTGGGATCAGTAGTTCAGAGTAACGGTGAGTGTGGAAGAGAGATGAAGAAGAGAGTACAGGCAGGATGGAGTGGGTGGAGAAGAGTGTCAGGAGTGATTTGTGACAGATGAGTACCAGTAAGAGAGAAAGGGAAGGTCTACAAGAGGGTAGTGAGACCAGCTATGTTATATGGGTTGGAGACAGTGGCATTGACAAATAGTCAGGAGCTTGAACTGGATGTGGCAGAGTTAAAGATGTTAAGATTTGCACTGGGTGTGACGAGGGTGGACAGGATTAGGAATAAGTATATTAGAGGGTCAGCCCAGGTTGGAAGGTTTGGAGACAAAGCCAGAGAGGCAAGATTACGTTGGTTTGGATATGTGCTGAGGAGGGATGCTGAGTATATTGGGGAAAAGATGCTAAGGATGAAGCTACCAGGTAACAGGAAAAGAGGAAGGCCTAAGATAAGGTTTATGGATGTGGTGAGAGAGGACATGCAGGTGGTTGGTGTGACAGAGCAAGATGCAGAGGACAGGAAGAAATGGAGACAGATGATCCACTGTGGTGACCTCTAATGGGAACAGCTGAAAGAAGATGATGATGAGAACACAGGACCATGTGTATGGCAGCCCTACACTTACACATTTCGCCACAAGAATGTTGAAATAAGACTTGTCTGTTTTTCAGTTGATTGCTATTAACCGCACTGTCACAACAATAAGAAAAAGGGTTACACATCCTGTACTAGAATTCAGCACCATCTGTACTCCAGCCCTACACTTACACTTGCTGCCACAGTACTAGTTACATGACATTCCCTAATTTACTAATTCTTAAGGTCTCTGTGTTAACTGCCATGCAACACCACTTAGCAGGTTTGCACAGTGCCCAACAGAATTATTGGAATGTATCCGGTTTCTGTTTTTGGCTGTCTTGGTCCTGTCTGCAGGTGGTATGTCTGCTACCTGGGTGGTCCAGTTGTCCAGTTTGCAGACTGCCGCACTTCGTGCAAATGAGATAAGTACAGCCAAACCTGACATTCACTTCCTCCATTTCCTGTGATTGCACTAAGCATTGCATTGCAGAAATACTGTCCCCCAAAAAACTGGAAAAAAAAACAAGGAAGAAAAGAAAGTAAAAAATGGGACAAGTACTTGAAATGAGGAAAATCAGTCTATGACATACATACTAGAAAGTGTTGGGTTTCATGAGATATTTCTACATAGATCTGGATTTGAACTCTCTCTCCAATAAACCTTCAGAACATAGGAAGGGTGGCTTATCCCTCTTTGCCGCAGAAACAGCTTTGTGGCAAGGAATTGAACAACCTTTTGCATAGGGTTAGCATGCATCCACCCCACATATATAAGAATATTGTAAGGGGACAAGGTCTTCAAACATCTAGACTCACCAACGATGATGAATGTATAGTTGAACATAATAAGTTAAAGAGTGATTTTTCAGCTAGGGGCTATAAACCCAGTGAATACATGTTACCCATGGAAGGAATCAAAATAGAAAAGGGAAAGGTAGACCATATTTTAGCGATCGTAGATTTAATGATGAACAGGTCAATAACATGAATACCAGAATGTTTGATACATGTAGATTAGTCATCCCTTGCACTAGGAATAATAAACAGATACAAAACTTAATTTGTAAATACTGGAATATACTTATGGCAGATGATGAACTTAAGTGCCTAGTTGGTGATGGACTTAGATTCACTTATAAAAATACTAAATCTCTTAAACATCTTTTATGTTATGAAAAGACTGGTGTGAATCAAAATGTCATGACTTCTCAGAGAATAGGTACTTTCGGATGTAGGAGGTGTAATTTTTGTAACTACATTAGTAACACCAATAATTTTACACATCCCACCACAGGGAGGTCCTACGATTTTTGACACTATGCAGATTGTAGGACAAGGGACTTGGTATATATAGCCATGTGTACCAAGTGTCCCTCATTCTATATTGGGAAGACCAATAGAATGTTAAAAGAGCGGGTACGTGAGCACATATATGTCATTAACAAAGAAGACACTACTAATGCCCTGGCCAGACATATATGTGAGAATGGCACTCTACATAAGTTTACTTTTATGGCAATATAATTAATGTTTAGGAGTCATAGATTGGGCAATATTAAAAATATAACTGAACAAATAGAAATTAAATGGATCATCAGACTTCAGGCAGATAAAGGCATTGGCCTTAATGACAAAGTTTCACTTAAAAGATAGACCACTGAATAAGTGGCTTTATTTTTTTTTTGTAAATTCTTTTTTATTGCAGATTTTCAATCTTACATAAACATGACAAAGACCTATACAGACAATACATCTAATTAAGAAATACAATATGTAACTTGTGTATAGGATAAGAACATCAAAAACACCAACTATATACAATTCATACAGTGCCCATAACAGATCCTATATGCTTCTCGTACAGCATGTTAAGGACTATTGGTATCTGTAAGATAACAGTACTTATTTAAGTATATGTTCAGATAGGATTTCCCACAATTCCTTCATACCTGGTTTGTGTTTAATATTGTGGAACAGGTATTTATGTGCCTTGAGGTAGCTAATAGCTATGTGCTTAAATCCTCCCCAAGATAGGGAGTGTCTGTTTTTCCAGTTCAAGGAGATGTAATATTTGATTAACATAAAGATAGGAATCAGTACCTTGCATTTTCTTTCTGATACTCCAGGGGGGGGGGAATATGAAGAATGGTAAATTCCCATGACAGGGTGGATTTTTCATAGCCGATTTTTTCAAGAATCACCCTCAAGGCACACCATAGCTTGTAGGAGCATTTGCAGCTCCAAAATGAGTGCAGGATATCATCCGATTGTTTCGGGCAATATTTACATTCAGGGGATACATTAGGGAAAATTTTGTTCAGGGTCATGGGGGTAAAATATGCATTGTTTACGATCATCATTTGGGTGTATTTCATCTTCTTAAAGGGAATCGATTTAGTGCTTAGGTTTATAGCCCTTGCGAGTTGGTTTTGGTTAATATCAGGGTTGATTTTTGACCAGAAATTCAAAATAATTAGTTTATTCTGGTATCTAAGCGTCATAATGACTTTGTACACACTTGAGGTCATTTTTTTCCCACTTAGCAGGAGATTTATTATTGTTTTGCATGTTAAGATATCATTGTCCAAAACTAGTGGATGTTCTAGGTATTTACTTACTAGTTCTCTAATTTGTCGTAGTATCATTAAGTACGTATATGGTAATCCGAGACTGGTTCTCATGTCAGGTATTGATTGGTGCCTAAGGGGAAAAAGATCCAAGATAGAGGTATTTAGTAGTAGGGGGTATTGCTCCAGGTTTAGCATATACCCGTTTAGCTTAAGATTAGGGTTTAGATGGAGTGGTTGTAAAACAACAAACGAGTGTGAAAGGTTCAGAGATTTAAAGATTGCCTGTAAGGATTTTATGCTAAATATTATGTTTTTTGTGTGTTTTAGGGTCCCTAGGTTATCTTCATTTAAAAATGGGAGAGTGTCAGGGTTAAATTTTAACATTTTAATATAGTTATTATACAGAGACATCCAAGGTGGGGACCATATCAGTTCATTCTTCTTGTAGGATGCTATTTTCAAGATTCTACTCGCATTAATAATCTCATAATAGGTTTTAAAATCAGGTAGGCCCAGTCCCCCCTGTTCCTTAGGACAGATAAGCTTTGAGTAGCTAATCCTGACGGATTTAGGGGCCCAGATAAATTTAGAGATAGTTGTTATAATTTTTTTAAAGAAATTGTTATGGAGAGTGTTAGTAGTTGCTTGAAATATGTAGAGAAGCCTAGGAAGAATATTCATTTTAATCACTGTTGTTCTGGCCAAAAGCGGGAGTTTGAGCTTGGACCATCTTATGATATCATTTTGTACGTTTGACCAGTACCTGACTACATTGTCTTGATAGTAACTGTGATTACCATGCAAAAATTGAATACCTAGGTATTGTATTTGATCTTTGAATTTGATCTCTGTAAATGGTGTAATGATAGGTAACCTCGAGTGGATGTTTAAAGGGAGTATTAAGGATTTTTCCCTATTTATCTTATAGTTTGCTAGGTTAGCAAATCTATTGATAGAAGAAAGTAGTCTAGTTGGGTCAGAGTTGGGGGGAGTGAAATACATGTTCAGGTCATCCGCGTATGCCGAAAGGGAAATCTTTAAGTTATAGATATTAGGGGGATGGTGAAAGGTAGCTTGTTTAATAAGCATGAAAAGTGGTTCCATGTATAAGTTAAAGAGGAGAGGGGAAAGAGGGCAACCTTGCCTAACCCCATTAACAATTTTGATTCTGTTAGATATGTGTTTATTGATTTTTAGGGTGGTATATGCTGTAGAATAGAGAATTTTTAATTTGTCTATAAAAGAGCTTGGGATATTAAAACATGGTAAGACAGCAAATAAGAATTTAGCACTTAGTCTATCGAACGCCTTTGATGCATCTACTACTAAAGCATATACTGGGTGTTTTTTTAAGTTAGAATGATGTATCAATGCTTCTAAAAGTAAGGTCTGATCATTAGTTTGTCTACCTGGAATAAAACCCGATTGTTCGGGAGAAATAATATATGATATAACGGCCTTAAGCCTATTGGCAAGGATCGTGGCTAGAATTTTCATGTCCAAGTTAATCATGGAGATGGGTCTGTAGTTCCCCGGATTTTTTGCGTCTGTATTATGTTTGTGGATGAGGACGGTCCTAGAGGCATTCAAATGGATATCTTTAAAACCATTACAGATAATATAATTATACAATAACTTTAAGATTTTTGCTATTTTCATATTAAAAGCTTTATAAAATTCTGCCGTAAAGCCATCTGGGCCTGGGGCTTTATTGGGTTTGAGGTTTTTTATGACAGAAATAATTTCTTGTGTATTAATATCCCTCTCTAGAAATTTATTTTGTTTCTCTGTTAGTTTGGTAAAGTTTAGGTTATTAAGAAAGGAATGCATTTCTGTTTCATCAATCATATTCTCAGAGGGTCCATATGTTTGGGAAAAGATATCTTCAAAGATTTTAATAATTTGATTAGGTTTCTGGTAATCCTTGTCTTGGAGTTGTATTTCTGGTATAAAAGTAGAGGATTTAGATTGGTTAATCACTCTGGCCAAAAATCTAGAGGGACTATGTATTACATCTGCGTATAATGCTAAGGATTTAATCTCATGTAAACTTAGGTTATCTGCTTGTAAGGAGATAAGTTCTTTTTGTATACGTTCTTCCAGTATTGTAGTGTGATTCACTTGGGACTCTTCTTCTGCTTTATGCAGTTGGGCAGTTAATTCCCTTTCTTTTTTGTTCCAAAGTTTTTTATAATATGCAGCTTTATTTATCAATGAACCCCTAATCATTGACTTAACTGCAGCCCATTCACAATCTATGGGAGATTGGAAGGAGTCCTTTGCTTGGAGAAAGCTATCTAGATATTCATTAATTAAAGATTTTATTTCCTCTCTCCCTAAAAGGTTGGGGTTCAACTTCCAACTAATATCTATTCTGATTGAACTGTCCTTGGTATGTTGGTGAATATTTATAGAGATCTTTGAGTGGTCTGAAAGTGTTCTCGGAGATCGGGTGAACGAAATGTCCATGTTATAGAATGTCAGGGATATAAGGAAAAAGTCCAGTCTAGACCAACTTTTGGCGCAGCAAAAGAAAAAAGTGTAATTTTTCTTTTTCTGTACCTGGTCCGAAAATATAAAGGGGTCAAATAAATTGAAGTCTTCTTTCAATTCAATAATGGTTTTGTGGGCTAAGTAGTTAAATCTCGCTTTGGGATTTGATCTGTCCGTTTTGGGGTCCTGTACTGAATTCCAATCTCCTCCAACAATATAATAGTGGTTAGGAAATAAGGTGACGAGGTTATACAATTTTGTGAAAAAAGTTTCTTGGGATGTACATGGGGCATAGATGTTTATAATTAGAATAGGTTTAGCTAATACAGGGTGTTTTGTAGTGAAATAACACCACCTACCCTCCTCATCTGTCCCCACCTTTTCTATATCTGCGCCAAAATTGTTTTTAATAATAATGGCTATGCC
Organism: Protopterus annectens; assembly: GCF_019279795.1. Classification (NCBI taxonomy): domain Eukaryota; kingdom Metazoa; phylum Chordata; order Ceratodontiformes; family Protopteridae; genus Protopterus; species Protopterus annectens. The sequence continues at coordinate 1,627,456,839 of NC_056731.1, read as the reverse complement.
TGAACTATTCGTAGTGCCTTCTGACGCTATGATCTTTTTGATCCATGGTCTTGATTTTTCTTGTTCCCATTGCTGGTTCATCAAATGAGTTTCTTAAAGAAAGGTAATATTCGCGGAAGATTTCAATGTTAAATGCATAAGTAGTTTTTTTTTTTTTTTGGTGATTGTAAACCCTTAATGTTCCATGATTCTATGTTCCACATCATATTAATGAAATAAGTACCTTAAGTGGTTAGAAAGACCTTCTACATTGCCCACCTGATCATAAAGGGATTCACATCCAGATCTAGTGAGGTCATTGTTCCCCTGTACTCTTCACTTATCAGACCAATGATCGAGTACAATGCCCCATTCGGGATGTATCTCACCCGACATCTGCAGCAATTGGAGAGACCCCAAAAGTTCCTCACCAAAAGGATAAAGGGACTCCAAAATCTGTCATATGCTGCCAGATTGAAGAAACTCCAGCTCTATTCAGAAGCATACCGTCTGCTCAGAGGTGACATGTGCCTGACATACAAGGCCATGTCCAACCCGGAATTAATGGACATGCTCCACCTCAAAAAATCCAAATCCACCAAAACCACTAGAGCAAGCGACTTAAACCTTAGCACGGATATAAATAGGACGTGCTGGAGGGATAGATTTATCACTCAGAGACTCCCTATGCTGTGGAATAAAATCCCGGTCCATGTGAGGCAGAGCACCTCGCTGACTCTGTTCAAGAGAAATCTAGACCTGTGGATGGGAGATCGTAGGTTTACCCCGGGAATCATCTCTGGGTCACTGCTGGACAGAGGCACAACAAACTAATGGGCACAGTATTTTTTCATATAAGGGGTGGCGTAAGCCACAATAATTTGGGCTAGGCTTATAAATGCCTTAGGGCAGATAGCCTAGTATAAACCTATGAACCTATGAACCTAAGTCCTAGGGAATATCTTACAGAAAAGAAACACCACTGTATATTATTAACACACTGTATTATGAGCATGAGGGCAAGTATGATAAGTCCTTCCCGCTTAATCCCGGTGCCTATCCACCTCCCCCTAAGCCCGGAAGGGTCTGGGAAACTAAAGAAACGTGATGTTGGGATCACCAAATAAGATAAAGGTATTGTTCCCAGATAGTACTTTCTAACACACCATATCCCAAAATGCATAGCAAAATCCATGCAGTGTTTAGCACGTATTTAAACCTCTGCCAAAGAAAGGTACAAACATGCAGAGTTACATATTTCGATTATCTCTATTCAGATCATATATAAGGGTGTTGTATATTGTTAGTTACTGTATTGATCTTCTTACGTGGGGCTCTCATTAAATATATGATGGGGGGGGACTTTCCCAATTAGGGACTATATGTAGGTTAGGCAATTCACTCAGTGATCGCAGGTCAGTGCCATAAATTTTGGGGTCTTTAGTGGCTAATCCCTTCATGAGAGAGAATCTCCACTAACAAGTTTATTTATGTCTAAGAAGTTAATCCTGTGTAATTCTTCATTAGTTTCTCCCTCTGCAAAATCTAAGGGTGTTTAAGAAGAGAGAAGAACTCAAATTTCTCCTACAGTTTTATGGAAAATGGATCAACAATAAGAGACAAAAATCTGGACCCCCTGCAAATAACTCTGTATAGTTGAGAGGTATGTCCAGGACATCAAGTTTACAAACATCAGCACACATTTCAATCCCTGATACTGACCCTTTCTGGCACATATGCTTAGAACCAGCAGAATGCAGTATGAAAAGTAGTTACAGGCAGCACATAGTGTGTGTAAAGTCTAGAAGGCACAGTATGTAATAGAATAAGTGGTCAACGATATCCTCCGACATGTGACCATTTGTATTTGTTGACTCTTTTTCAGTTGGTTTTGATAATTAATACTTAGAGGTATTACATGTTACCGTCAGCAAAAAAGACTGCAGTATAAAAGTACCTCTGTGTCATCATGTTTTCTTGGCTAATTACTGTACACTAAGTTGTAGCCACTGAAAACTGCTAAAGACTACTCTGCACTGTCCCATTTTCTGTCTAAATATGCGAGCATTGAACAGAAAGCCAATATTACTGAGTATGCATCAACCACATCTCATTGCACACTTATGGTGCACATGCCAAGAGTATAACTAATTTATAAACCTTTGTATACTATACTCGTTCAGACCATAATCCAGCATATGTTATTATATATAAGACACTAAGTTAATTTTTTTATCTGTAGTCATTTGTTCTGGTAGATGCTTATTTTAAGTATAAGAAGAGCCTAATTATACCCTGTTGTTACCCATTCAACTGATTTTGTTTTTCTTAGCAAATTTTATACATATCTTCCAAACTGAGTATGTGGGTTTTGTCTGCTATGAATATAATACGGTCTTCATTTAGTAAAAAAGAACATAATGCAATAACGCAGAGCAGGGCTGATGCATACCCTTGTTAAATCTTTACAGATCAGCTTAGTGAAGTATTATGGCTTGTTATACACTGTGCTGCACCTTTCCACTTCAAGGTAATGATGATAAATTAGCGTCATTATATTTGCATTTAAAGTGCCTCATCAGTGTAACATTGTCTCCTGGCACCAATTCTCCTCTTAAAGTTAGGTCTAAATTAATCAGGCTAACAGTAAATGACAAGTCTGCTGCTTTAGTCAGGTAGAGTGACACATTTCTGTTGCTGTGTGTATAGTAAAGCCTGCATTTTGTATACTGGTAAAACCAGTTTTTATCATGTACGTCAGGACTGAGATACCATGGAATCTTTGTGTGGTTGGACTGTCATTTGATGAGTGTGTGTTGTACCCTAGTACCATATTAGAGTTCTCCGAAGTTTTCTTTTGATTAAAAGCCTCAAGAGAACTGACATATTTTCACTTATATACCAGCTAACTAATGCAGGACCTCAAACGGCTTTTGTTGTTACCCTCTGGCACTATATCTGGTTTCAATCTGGGGTCTGAAGAAGCTCTGGTCAAAAGAGTAGATGAAGTGAGTCTCCAAAATATATGTACATTATGTTCCTCAGAAGTAAGATTTTATTTTACCAGTCAAGGCAACATTTATGTAATTGCGTACTGAGTGATGGCTATAGTCCATGAGAGGCCATGCAGATCGGAAGATAGATGCATTGAAGTCGTTGGGAAGAAAATGTTAGTCTTGAATGTACTTTGTACTCTTTGGAGGGAAAAGTCCGTCTTGAGAGTAATGTGTATTCAAGTATTTCATTAACAAACCTTGATTTTTACTGTGAGTGACCTTCTGGCAACTGGCATATAGCTTTTTTATTTTTATATATCGTTAGTAAACTTAAGGTTTCAGAGGGCTTTCATTCTCACAATTTGTCTCAGTATTCAATTTTCACCTACAGACTATTTTAATTCTGCTCAAAAGACCAGGTAAAACTGATGTCCATAATATATAATAAACAAAGACACAGTTCTCATAAGACCAGATGTAAAACTCATATATCTTTAGTCAGGTAGAGTGACAAAATCTGACAGATCCAACAGAAAATGTATCCTTATTTGTAAGAGCTTATAGCAACATCTGGACGCTAATTAATGTACCGTACCTTTTCCAAACGATTGGGAGAAATGAGTAGCTTCTTGACAGGCAGTAGTACCCTTCGTGGAGTGCACGCTGTGTTCATCTAATGCTGCATGCTTCCTATTTCTCTATTTTTAATGATGTCTCTTCCAACTTGGGCTATATAATGTGGATTTTTATTTAGACTTTCTCCGGTCCATCGTGGTTATTTGAGGCTTCTGCAGGAGCGAGCGTTTCATATTCGGAGGACTGTCGATATCAGGAAGATGAAGTTAACTAAGAAAATGTCAGCATCTGTTGAACACAGCATTGTTTAGTACTACCCATCCGCTTTTGAGCCAAAAGGAGATAAAGTGACAAGAAAAATCAATAAGCAAGCAGATAGGGCTCCAGTTACCAAATGTCCACCCGTCTGAAACAGCCCAAAACATTTCCTGCAACCAAATAGTCCCTATAGTTCCCCCAGCAAGTTTATTTCCTAACCAGAAGAATAACGAAAACTGTCATTTAATTGAAACATTAAATGTAAAAGTAGGAAACAGCGTGCACTCATGGGGAAATCACTTTTTAGTAAATCGGTGATGCTGTATACCCAATTTACTAAGAAAGATATTCAGTGCAGAAGAATGGAGACTAGTAGTCTTGCAATCAGCGAGGTGACAGCCAATTGCGCAGTGTAAGCCATTTTTACTAAAACTGTTATTTACTGTAAAAAATTATAAACGGGTGTTAAGTTGCTGGCGAGACTCTTAAGCTATTAGATTGTGTCATCCTCTAATTAAGAGAAAAAACGCCAGACAACTTTATAAGATCCAAAGCCAGCGATTTCCAGTCACCGGGGAAGCACTAACAAGCGCTGTTGCTTTAAGAGCGCTTTGCATCAAGGGAGGTTGAGGTTCGTCGAAGTGTCGGAGGTCTAGACGTCTTGTTTGGGAGGCCTGTATTACATAGATTTATCCAGGGATTATCTTGTATGTCGTGAACCCTCCGTAGCTGTCGCTGGTTAGGGAAGAGCCAGGGAAAGTTCGCCAGTTAAGTAATCCGGTATGCTTATGGGTTTAAATATGGAAAGCTCCTCGGATAACTTTTATACCTTGTTCACACTCTTCGGAAGTGTGATATTTGGGGATTTAAAGTTCTTTTATTACTAATATCATAAACTGAAATCATTCTTTACGAGAGCTGCCTTTTTTAGTCAGAGTTTAACTGGTTAAGTAGCTTGTGCCAGACTATCAATTCGAGAGGTGTGGAATGAGGCTGACAGTGTAAATGCATCTTAGTTCACAGATTACTAATGCTTTTTTGTCTTGCAATGTCCCATTTTGGATTTTTATTTATAATTCAGCTAAACCTTATTGTGTTGCTTTGTCTGGGCGCTCTCTGAATGTTTTTTTAAAGATGACTACTGCTTCTTCATAGTTATGTGCTGAAAGCTGAACTCCTTGATGAGTAAAGTTAAGGGTATTCGGATACCTCATTTGAAATCTGATTTGCTTTTTAATCAAGTAGTCGCAGAAAGGAGCCAATTTCCGTCTCTCCTGCTTGATTGGGGTTGGAAGGTCCGAAGATATGGATATTTTTGAGCCTTTCCATAATATAAATTTCTTTTTTTTTTGAAGCAACTGTTATTTTATTCACATGCTGGTAGTTTAGGATCTTAACATATGTTGGTCTCGGAAAAGTACTGTCACTTGCTGGTCTTAGTGCTCTGTGTGCACGTTCAATGATTATTTTGTCTGAGAGAGGTTCTTTATCCAGGAAAATGGAGAAAATTTCAGAGATGCTTTCTAGCAAGTCTGTTTGTGTTACATTTTCTGGGATGCCTCTAATGATAAGGTTGTTACGTCTGGATCTGGCTTCGAGATCAATTAATTTTTGTTGTATGATCTTTATGTTTGAGTCATTATTATTTTGTTCTTTTCGTAGTTGATCCATTTTAATCTCATTTTCCAGCATCCTTGCTTCTGTTTTGTCCATCCTGGTTAGGATTCTGTCTATGGATTCATTGAAGGATTTAAGTTGGTGTGAGAGGCCTTGGATTGCTGTTTGAATAGGTAAAAGAGCAGTCTTTAGTTCTTCCATGTAGTTTGAGTCAGGTTTCTCTTTTGATGTTACTGGTGTTACCTTCGGCACTTCTTGTTGTTTAGTAGTTCTAGCCCTTTTTGTGGTTACTTCTTTTTCTGGGGAAGCAATAGTTGAAAATTTTGCTTTAGTAGTCTGAGTTTCCATGTGATCCAGTTCTTTTGACATGTTTTAGTATCTTTACACTGATTTTTTTTTTTCACAGGAGTGGAGGGCCTCCGAGGCCTAGTGCACATGTAATCCGGCCTGCTAGTAAAGGAGACCAACAAATCAGACACAATCCTTCACACCAGATTCTCTCTCTCTCTCTCAGAATGTTGGTAAGCACAGTAGGTAAGCTTCTTGAGTCTTCTGTAAAGTTATTGTGGTTTGAAAAAAGCTTCAACCCTCAAAATTAGGTATTAGATTTTAGGAGAGTGGCAGAGCTCTGTGAAAACACTGCTTATAGGATGGCAGCCATTTTGGAATCTGAATAAGTGGCTTTATATTTGCATGTATAGATTGACATTTAAAAAAATGTATTTTATATAGTAGTTTTTTATATAGTTTTAAATGAGTTTGTTTTTTTCACCTATTAATGAGTGTTAATTGATGTTAGCATTTTATTGGTTGTTTTTTATTATATAATAAATAGGATGTGTCTCATGTATTACATAAAAAAAATGAAATAAAATACATTTTTTTCTTTCAAGGGAAGACATAATTTGTGCCCAATAAAGCTTAATTTTCAAAGCTGACAAAATTGTAGTTTACAGTTTTCTAAACTAAAACCAGTTTAGTTAAGATTTAATTTAAGTCTTCTCTTAATACCTCCTACCCCTCTAAACCTAAAAAAAAGTAGTCACTATGCCTGCATCTTGTACCTGTTAGACTGGCCTGAAAGGATTTAAATTGCCTTTGTCATATATTTCAAGTGACTGATGACATACATGCATATACATAGCATAGCATGTTCTTCACCCCACGCCGTCAAATGGTAGCCACATGCACTATATGTGCCTACGTGATTGTGAGAATGATTTCAGTTCCATTCCCATATGTTTATTTGCTACAAGTGTGAATGTCTTACACCTTACTAAGTGTGTAGTAACCTTCACTTCTGAGGTCTGTGAACACTCTGTCAGAAAGCTGGAAACTTACTCAATAATGACTTCATGTGTGCCACACTGCACCATGACTTTGTGATGAAAATTAAGATGTAATAGCCACACAATCTCTAGCCCCTCATATTAAATATAAGCTGTAATGAAAACACTACATTTGACACACAACTGGTTGTAGATGGGTGTGCACACACACATTTGTGTAAATTAGTTTTTATCCTAAAAGTTGTAAACAGAAGCTTCAAATTTCAGCAACAAAAGGTTCAGTAAATCAAAACATTCATCTCACAAAGCACCCAGAACATTCACAGCTTTGGTAGTCAAGGCACCAACAAGTGGATCCATTAGGGTACAGCTGTAGATCTGGGGAGTGGGGGCAACCAGACTCAAATCTATCTAGATCCTCTAACCCAGTGGGCAAGATGTTGTATAATATATGATATATAATTACTTGTTAGGTATATTTTTACTGATATATAGAATATTACATTATAATTTTTTTATTGTGCACATGTGGCATTTGCACACCACACACACACATTACACCACACACACACACACACACACACACACACACACACACACACACACACACACACACACACACACACACACACACACACACACACACAGTACTAGTTATACAATTATACATGCATGCAGCAATGCAGTGTGCAACATTGGTGCTTGGCCACACCAGATTACCACACTTGCTGTTTAGCAGTCGATCCAGGAAACAAGCGAATGTATGTATCCCATTAGTATGTAATTGTTGAGCAATGCTGTCCCTACTTTCACAGACTTTCCCCTTTTTTTGTTTCTTTATTTTAAACTAATGCTTTATAAAAGGTAAATCATTCAGGATTACAAACAGGTCATTAATCTTTACACAAACAGTCAATTAATCTTTTTTTGAGTTTTTAGATGTTGATGCAAAATATGTTAAATATGTTACCTTAATAACCTAGTAAGTGAAGTAGAGTAAATATTTCTGATATTTCTGATTCTTTGCATCTATTTTATTATTTTTTTATTTTTTTGGGAGCAAAAGGGATTAAAATAAAGAAATTGATCTAAATTCTGGTGTTCTCTGGTTTATTATAAACTTTATGAGAAGAAAAACTATCGATGATAGAGCAAAAGCTCTTCTTAAAATCCAAAGTGGTGTACAACTCTGGGCTGCTGATCCCTCTAGTCAATTATTGTTATCATGTTCATAATCAGGTTCATCTAACAGGGTCATATCACAGCCTGTCATGTTTAAAAAAATAGCAATGGATATTTCATCACATTTTTCATCCCTCATTTCCCCCAACCAGCAGGGCTTTGGGGGGCACTGACCAAAGACAATTAAGTTGGCCCCCCACCTGCAACGTTTTTGGGACTAAAAAAAAAAAAGCTTATAGTGTTATTTTAGTGGAGAAAATGTCCAAAGCAGGGGTTTAATTAAGACAGGAGCACTATGTCAGTGTGAAAATATAATTCTAAATTCTGTTGTGCCTGCACTTGACAAACCATTTATACAGCCAGAAATATCTTCTTTTTTTAAGGGAGATATAAATAAGAGTTATTACCCTCATAGTTTATTAAGTATGCAAGACTGCTGCACTAGCTTTTTGTTTTTTTTACAGTTGTGAAAAAAATATCAATATAATAACTTGCTGTGGTTGGGGGCCCCCCAGGGAACAGGGGGCCCCCAGCGACCGCAGGGTTCGCTGGTGCCTAAAACCGGCTATGCATGTATTTGTAAAGTCTGAAGAAGTGTCTAGCTTGACATGAAAGTGCTTACTTATTAAAGTTTGAGGTTTTATCTCACCATGTTTGTACCTTTCTATTTCACATTTTACATGACTGGCAATACCTTAAAATGAAATGTTCTGTGATAAATCTGTAGACATGTTTCAGGGACAATTCATTTTTATAGCACTTTTAGCATTTTAAAGATGGATTGTTAGCAAAATGTGCCATTTGCCTGTTCTTTTGGGGGAGCAAAGCTGCATTTCTGTTATAGCACAAACAAGGATATGTTGCTATAGTTACTCTCTTTTTTTGCATCCAGCCTGTTGTTTATATTTCAAATCTCTAGACTGTTTTATGTTTCTCCAGTGGGTAATGCTGAGATGCTACCTTTTCTGTTTTATCTGGGAACAGTTATTTTGTAGTTATGTAATACTAATGTGGATTATCCTTCTCTTGTCTTTTAAGACATCTAGGACTATGCCACCCAGGCATCTCAATCCTCAAAGATCATCCTTCACTGATGCTGAAAACCAATTTATTGTCAATGCTTTTAGGCAACCTGGTGTCTTCCTGCTTGAAAGGAGACTGGGAGATATGTCACACAGAATGCAGATTTGGTGGCAGATTTTCAACATTGTTAATATCATGGTTGGCCACAGCAGGATATATAAGCAGGTTCACCATAGGGCCACTGACATGATCACATCTGCACAGAGGAGAGCAGCTGCAGTGGGCTATGATTGAATGGGTACTGGGGAGGGGGGGGGCTGCTACAGAGCCATTATTAACGCCAAATGAAGAGTTCCTGTCCACTGTCAGGGATCCTAACCATTGGTGCGACAATTTCAGGGACAGCAAGCATACCCCAGGAAAAGCTTCCAGGTAGGCTTTTAATGTCTCAATTATTGAATATTGTTGTATAGTAAAACAATTTAAATCAATACTTCTGTTTCATAAGAATTTATTTTTTGTGGGGATTGAAGATTGCTGCAGTTCACAACACATTCTGATTGATTAGCTTAGGTTGGAGTTTTCATCCAAATTCTTGTTGAAAGTATACTTAATGGCATAAAAGGGGTAAAAGTATTACCCCTGTGTTACTGTTTTGATAATGTTATCCTTACCTTTTGCTTAACTTCCTCCAGTACCATCCAGCTTGCAGAGGATACCCTCATCTGCAGATGATAAACAAAACATTTTTATCTCAGTACTGATGAGCAATATAAAGAAATATTTTAGTGTATGATGTTGATGTCAAGACTGTTGTTTGTATTGCTATACTATCTAGTAGTGGCAGCGCTGTTGTTTTGTTAGCATATATTGGAGTATAGTAGTTTAGGTATTAATTGTTCCTGTGTTTGTTGCTTATTATCACAGGTGATCCTGACAGTGGATGTGTGAGATTTCTACCACCTGATGTCAGTGTATCAGCAAACTCTGTTGATGATGGTGGCCAAACAGAGGCATAGTTGGGGAGAGCAGAGGTTGAATCTGACACTGAGCTTAACATACAGCCATCCCCTGCAATTCCATCGAACACAGTAGGCCTACGCCTACTCATTCCAGTCAGCCCTCAGATATTGGACAGGTGGAGGATGAGGCAATTGATCAGGGCAGTGTGGCTACTGTGGCTTTAGTGCCTGTTGACTCTGACCATAGCCAAAGTGTGGGCAAGGTGCAATGCAAGAGGGCTGTTAATGGTGCCCATAAGAAGCCTGGTCTCCATCACTCAACGTATATTTAGGGCCATCATGGAGGAACAGGCATGTTCCAATAGGTTCTCCAGAGAAATGCTTATGGTTATAGATATGGCACAGGCTGACATGCATGACTGACTCCACTGTATTGCTGATTCAATGGATCAGATGAATGACACATTAGAACAAGGGGTGTCTGTGATGGAATGAACGATGTCTGTTTTGGAACATCTGCTAGGAGGGGAACGGAATCCTTGTGGGTGTAGGTCAGCCATATCATCTGCTATTAGCCAACATGACTATGCCTGATCACCCTCCCGTAGTGGCAGTACTTCCACTGCTCCTTCAGTAGGTGAGCTGTCCACACCAGATGTGGCAGGCCTTGGGGTCCTGGGCATCCTTGTGAAGGGAGCTCATCCAGCAGACATCAGTCATATTCAGATAGTAGCAGTGCATCTGACCTTGGGCATGGATATGCCAGAGCAACTCCTGGCAGAGTCAGTTCTCGTGGTCGGGGACAACAACAATGAACCGCCACGTCTACCATGCGCAGCTCACACCTGCCCACATACCCAGATGTAGAGCTAGCACTGAGCTTGGCTGTCTTCATGCAGACACTCACAGACCAATTTTACCTAGAGGACCCCTACAGATACATACACACACACACACACACACACACAACAGTTACATGGTTCAGCTGTGCAGCTTAAAACTTATTTTGTCTCACTGGCCATTTATTGGTTTATCCAAATGTCTGCCTGATTCTCTTTCTTACTCACACACACTCACTGACTTGTGTGTCAGCCTAGACTTCCTGCCTCCCCACACAACACCCTGTGCAAGTGATGATAACTGTGCCATATCTCTGATTTGTATCTTTTGGATTCTGGGATACATAAGCTTTGTGTCTGATGCTCAGAGTGCATAGCTGACGTAGTGCTTAATATATCTGCATATGTGATGTTGAACTGGTACCTTTGACTTATATTGGTCTTAGAAAGTTAGACAGTTGATAGCCTCAAAATTTCCCAACTTTATTATGAATGATCTTGTGAGGGTTGTGAAGTCTGACACTGCAATGTGTATCATTACTTTCTAACTTCTCCTTTAATGATTTTCCGGTACAAACGTACGGTGCTAAACTGAGGGCATGCAGTGACCATCACTACTTTTGAGAGGCAAGACTTTGTGAATATTTGATGCCTAAGGCCTGCTACTTAATAATGGACACATATAAGTCAAATAAGTCTCTGTTGTCACATGTTAAGATAATTTCTGTACAAATCTCCCACCTTTTACTTGCTTACACTACCAAGTAATGAAAGGATATGCCACTCATTCATATTATTACACAATACACCCCAGGTTCAATACTTACTTTCTAAATCTGCAGTTCTAACAGTTTTAGTTCAGGGCTGACTCTGTCTGATGCAAGCAGTACACAGCCAATACATGGGGAGTTAAAGGTTGTGGCAGTTACCCGGCATCAATGTTAGTATATGTATGTGCATGGGAGGAAGGATTTAGGCCCTTTGGTGGTGAGTGAGAGTGTTATGTGTTGTTTCTTAGCAACTGCAAGGGCATATTTAGCATGCCTACATCTGCCTACACCCACAGCAGCTGCTGGCTTCCCCTCTGACTCCTCATCTATGTGTGGCTGTGGTGACATTGGTATTGGTGGGGGGATGTGCGCTCCTTCCCCTTGTTGATCCTGCTGAAGCTGTTTTCTTAGGATAATGTTGTGTAGCATGGCACATACTATGAATATTTCAGTATATGTATGTGGATTTTACTGCAAGGCTCCCCCAGACGTATTTAGGCACTGGAAAGGTGATTTCAGCAGCCCAAACACATGCTGTATGATATTTCTATTTTGAGAGTGGGCCTCATTATGGTGTCTTCAGAGGGTGTGTGTGCATTTCTGATGGGTGTCATCAGCCACGGTTCTAGTGCATAACCTGCATCCCAGAGTAAATGATCATGTGGGATATCCCCCCTAGCAAACATCTGATACAGTTGGGAGGTGGGCCAGATATGTGAGTCATGGTATGTGCCAAGGTTGCCAGTACACATGTTCAAGATGATTCCCTTGGCATTAAACATGACATGCAGTTAATAGAGTGGAAGCCCTTTCTATTTATGTAGATCCTTCCCTGTTCCCCAGGTGGTGCCTTAATTTCTATATGTCTGCAATTTATGGCACCCAGTACTTCACTGTAGTGTGCTACAGGGTAGAACAGCATATTTCTGTCCCTATCTTCAGGAGTACAGGGTAAATATATGTGGTCACTGGCATGTTGGAGCATAGCAATCAGGAATTGATGGAGGATCCTGGATGATGATGCCTGTGACACCCCAAGCATGCCTCCTGTTGGTCTCTGAAAGGCACCTGTAGCTAAAATTCTAAGTGTTACACAAAACTGTCACCACTGGGATGGGTTCCCCTTGGTTTGCCCTGAGTCTGAGTTGATATCGACAGAGGTTGCAGAGTACCTGTAGTGTGTCTCTATCCACCCTGTAGTGCTGTACAATTTCCACATTATGTAGGTTATGATAAGTTAATCAGGGTCTCAAAACTCTTCTCCTTCTTAGCCTTTGTTTATTAGCAACAGCAGCAGTAGCATAGACTTCAGCCTGTGGCACATACACATGAAAACAACAGCAGCCACTAACATTGTTTCTGTGTAGATGCCTTTCCATGGCTGTATTCCAGTAGGTATTGGAATTTGCAGGGAAAACCAACAATTGAGTTTATATGGTTGCTTTATAACTTGTTGAATAGCTCCTCCAACTTGGAATGGTTGATTATCATGCAGTTCGGCTATTTATGCTGTAATTAGCATGCCATGGTGTTTGCCTTGTTTGCGCAATGGTGCACGCCGTTTACTGAATCCAAAAATCTCCACTACCATGTGCGTATAATACTATAAATGGACTGCATAGGCTTTATTGAATCTTGTTGATAGATATAGAAATATATAGCCTTCTTCAGTAAGCCATCAAGGTTGTCATTAGTGGGACACCACCATCAATTTTAAAACCTTCTTTTCACCTTTTATAATTATAAGGCATAATTTTAGTCCATTAAACTGAAAAAATACTCACCCTGGAAACATAGGAACAGCAGAGCCACACTCAAACTTTCCAAGCTCCAGTCTTCTTCATGTCAGTTTATTGATGGCAGTTCCACTTAGCTATTTAAGTTATCATAATCAACCCACTTTCTACCATTTTCTAAATGTGATCAGGTGTAGTGTCCAGTGTCACCATCTGTCTTGATTCAATGCCACTTTCCTACTTTCTTTGACAGTAATGCCTGCCTGTTGCAGGTCTTCTCTCACACAGTTTCATCTCTTTGCTGGGCATGCTTGCTTCTTCTTGTCTTCCTTTCTCTCCCAGATCTTCTTCACCATATTGTCTTTTCCCAGAACTACCAAAGTCTGTTCTGTTTAACCATTTCTGCTGTTGAAGCTACTTTGGCTTCTGCCCTGGTGTCCTCATTTTTTTCTGTCCCACATTGTTCATCCTGCCACCCATCTCAAACATTTCATCTCCATCACCTTCAGCTTACTCAACTGATCTGCTTTCACTGTCCATGTTTCTGTACCATACAGAAGTACTGGTCATATCACTGTTTTTTACACCTTACTTTTCAGATTCTTTGGTATTCTTCTTTTACACAATACCCTTAACACTCTATACCAGTTTGCTGCAGCTCCTCTGATTCTAGCTCCTCATTCTGACTTCCCTTCTCAACCACCCCTCCTAAATGCTTGAGTTGTTCCACTATTTTCCCTTCCCAGTTTTCAACTTCATCTGATTTATCCCATTTGTTGCCATGACAACTGTATTGTCTGTACTCATTTTCATCATGTGTGCCTTCATTTGTGTATTCCATTCCCCTATCACTGCTGAAGTTCTTGTTTAGAGTCTGTTTGCAGTACCATAATTTATACATATAACAGCATTGTTGATCTTTCCTTCTGACCTGTTTGCTGATCTACTTCATCACCAAAGTGAACAGAGCAGGCTTAGTGCCAAACCCTGATGCACAACCATTCTTACTGGGAACCCCTCAGTGAGCCCAAACACCATTCGCATTTGTGGTATTGGGTTCTTGTACATACCCTGAACTAAGTCTTCCAATGTTTCTGGGACATCAGACCACCATAGGACTGACTAAATCAGCTTTCTTGTAACCTTCTTATATTCTTTCTCCAAGTCTAAGAATGCCCAGTTGGACTCTTTCATCATCCTTAGCTTCTTCTCAGTAATCTGCCTGCCTATAAACATTGGGTTGGCTGTGCTGCATTCTGATCTGAATCTGAACTGCTCATCTCCCGTATATGCTTTCTATTACTCTGCATATCCTCTACAAAGCCTTATGCAGTGTGAGAGGAATTTGATAATTCTATACTGCCTACAGTTGTGAATGTCCCCTTTGTTTTTGTGTACTAGCACTAGTCTGTTTATTTTGTCTGCTTTAAGTACTGCCTGGATCCATTTCTCCCCTAATTCATCCAGCATCTTGATAATATCTTTTGTGACTACATTTGAGCTTGCTGCTTTCCCTGACATCATTTTCCTTAGTGTTGCTCTTAATTCCTTTAAGATGGTCTCTTCTTCCACTTTTATCATTGTCTTTGTTTGGGTCAGTATAAATTGTGTGGTACTTTTTTATTCAGAAATTGCTGGAAGTACTCCTTCCATTTGCCTTAATGTCCTGTGGATTGGTGAGCAGGTAGTTGCTGGCATACCTTATGAAGGGTGTCTGATAACTATTCCTTTATCTTTCTGTCTTTGCTTTGCAACCTGATAGGTTCTATGTGCCATCTGCTGAGTCACTTTCCAGAAGTTGGTAGAGTGCAATGATGATGGCTTGGAACTTGGCCAAATAACATTAACATAGGGTCGTATAACATGATGCAACCTACCTTGCCCATAGATACTGGTTTATTTTTGCACTCATCCCATGCCAAAGCATAAAGGGTGTAGTCAGCTCCATTCACCCTTGCTACACTTGGGCTCACTCTGCTCCCCTATCCTACCCCCAATTCCCACCCACCCTCACTATCCCCCCATTTATACTCACATAGACACTTCCACACTAGAGTTAGCCTATCAGATCAGGCTCCATCCACCCATCACTTATCTATTTCCCCCTAATCCACTACATATTCTCTTCTCTCTCCACTCCTAATCTTGCACTCTCCCTACTACAGCATATACACTATTTAACATCACAAACCAATCACTAAACCATTTATGTATTACATCACACAATCCCCAGTGCACATAACAGTCTTAAAATAACCATGCACACCACATCTGCACAGCCATTTCTCACAGTACTTTTCTCCTTCTTCCTCTATCACCTACTCCACCTTTCCAGCCTCCAAAACTTCTCCTATTCCCCACCCTATTACACATCTACTTATCCCAAAAAAGAATCATTCTACTTAGCCTATATATTCTCCTTACATTTACCACTACAATGATTCCCTCCTTTTTAAGTTAAAGCTTCTTGTTATCTCAAATACAGTCCCCACCCCTCACAATCCATATCCCATATTCATTCATTCCTTCAACTCCAGCTCTAAGGAATCTAAAGACCTTTCATCCCTCCTTCTTGAATTCATCTCTATGCTCCTTTCTGGAGACATTCACCCTAATCCTTGACCCCCTGCCAATCAGAGTACAGACTCAAACCCAACTCCTTCACCCTCTCTCCACAAATCTCTCCTTTTTGCTACAATTAATGCCCAAAGCCTATGCAATAAACTACTCAATTTCCATGCTTGGCTCTCCCATAACCATCCTGGCATTCTATCTGTCTCTGAAATGTGGCTCAAACCACACCTAAAAGACTCCGAAGTCACATCCCCATTTAAAAAACCATAAGAAATGACAGAACTCAAATGAAAGGAGGTGGAGTAGCCTTACTGTTCTCCTACTCTCTAACAGCGACACCTTACATCAACCCTATACCCCATTATGCTACAACTGAACTAACCTTAGCTCTCCTAAAAATCAACAACCATAAAAACATATGCATAGCTGCCCTATATATTCCACCTGGAAATAACTTCCCCATTCTTGAAGATATCCTCTCTTGGTTCTCATCTAACATAAGTAATGAAACAATACTCCTAGGTGATGTTAACATAAACTGGACTTCTGTTCACTTAACCACTACTTCCCAGAATCCAAAAAGACTAATTCAAATGAAAACTGGTAAAAAACGTTGACACTGACACTCCAACATGTAGAACACAAATTTAATGTAGTTCACAAAGAGCACACAGGTACAAAATGGTAAAGCGTGTTTTGTCTCTAAAATAGCAGACTTCTTCAGAACATTTGCAAAACCAAAGTCTCTGTTTAAATACATATCACATGATTGTTTAAAATCCTTTAACCAATAGTATTTTAACTTAATTTGTCACTGTGCAACATCAGCAAAAAACAAGAAGTGAATTAAATAAACTAGAGTAAATAAAATAATAAATACATTTATAAATTCATCAATAAATTCGTTAATAAATTCACTAATGAGTTGTCATCTCGCTAAAATAAGGTTTATCCTGTTCCTTGTTTTTACAGTTATATCTACTAACCAATGTAAATAAATGTATATGTATGTGTAAACTAAGTATCACTGTCATAATTGTAATTAGTTCTCAAGGAAGGACTAAATTAACACCACATTTTTCACAAACATTTCTTTAAAACAAATGGGTGTAATACCATAAAGGGGCAGTGAACAAGTAATTCCTTTAATGAATTAAGTTCTTCAATTTTAAGATACATGCAATAAAGGTGACTTCATTCAACCCAGGAGGGTTGTAAGAGTTCAACCTTAATTGCCAAATCATCTCTTGTTTTTCCAATATTAAATGGTAAGGACCCCCTTTTGTACTCACTGCTACTTGACAAATCACTCTAAAAAGAAAATGGTGAGTTGGGTGTTCAGAGCAATGTCTAACTAAGGCATTAGAGAGCGTCTTTTTCCTAATGTGGTAGACATGCTCATAAAGTCTCTCTTTAAGTTTCCTGTCAATCTTCCCAACATAATACACTGGGCAGACTGCACAACTAGCCAGGTAGACCACAGATTTTGAATTACAATTAAATCTACCTTTTATTTTTACCTTATAGGATCCTATTCCAAATTATGTCCCTGTTGCAATATATTTACAATAATTGCAACTCTCTCACTTGAACGTGCCTCCAGTTCTATTAGATGTCTGAAATTCAGTTTCCAGAATTTGTTTTAAATTCTTATTCTTTCTATACACAAAAGATGGTGAACTTCCTAGCTTCTCCATTACCTCTGGTTCCATCATAAACATATTCCAGTTTCAAAATAACCCCAATTTCTATTACTTCTAAACAAAAAGGGGTTACAAAACTACTAGGAAATTTCCTTGTAGTAACTCCTACTTCTTGTGTACCATCCTGGTTTGTGTTATTAGTTTCTTCCGACCTCTTACCCTCCTCTATAGATAGTAATCTACTAGTGGTTCTGAGTAGTGGCTTATAAAACCCTTCTCTCCTTTTGTATTTAACTTCTTCTAACAAGTCAAGGACTAGTGTGTTTGGGTAACCTCTCCTCAAGAACATTTGTTTGAGTGTCTCACATTCCTCAAGGAAGGTTGTGCTGTCTGTAACCATCCGTGCTGCTCAGACAAGTTGCCCTTTTAGCACCAATCTCTTCTGGTGAAATGGGTGGCAACTCGTATAGTGTAGCATACAGTTTGAATAGGTGGGTTTTTGGTATATTCTAGCAACATAACGCTGTTCCTCAATGTTTTTCTTTAACTCAATGTCTAAATAAGTGATGGTAGTTTCATGAAATGTGTGGGTCAACTTGAAAAACCTGGTACTGTTGTTAAGGTGTTCTACAAATTTCTGGGCTTCGGGTTCAGTGCCTTTAAACAAAATGAAAATGTCGTCCAAAAACCATGTATACATCTTAATTTTTTCAGCCCATTGTCTACCCTTAAAGATGGTCTTTTATTCCCAATTAGCTAGAACCAAGTTAGCATAGCTCCCCCCACACGGTGAACCCACTGCAACCCCCACCAACTGTTTGAATATCATGTTGTCAAACATTACAAAATTATTAGTCAAAATGACTTCCATTATTTCCTGGAATAGTCTGATTTCTCTGTTACTGGCCCCATGTGCCAGTAATCTCTCTACTACCCCCTCAATACCTTCCTCATGAGGGATAGAGAAATGCAAATCAACAATGTGTACTGTTAAAAACATTACATCCTCATCATATTCAAAGTTGTTAATAAAAGTCAAAAATGCCCATGAGTCTCGACACACTTGCTTTTCGTTTACCACATACTTCTTTAAGATTGAATCAATATATTTTGCACTAGCATATGTAATAGAACCCCAGGAATTAACCAAGGCTCTCATGGGTGAGTTATGTTGGTCTTTGTGTAATTTCGGTAACCCAAACAGTATGGGTGTTTTAGGGCTGAGTGTAGACAGACAGTTAAGTGTATTCATATCTATCAAACCGTCTATGAAAAGGTCATTGAAAAAACAATGGACCTTTGTATAAGCCCCATTCATCTCATTAATACTTGATTCACAATAGATGCCACTGTCTAAAACAAATTGCATCCTTGACTTGTAGTCATTAGTTTCCATAACTACCAGTCCTCCTCCCTTATCTGGTTTTAGAAACCAAATAGGTAGACTTTTGGTCAAGTTCAAAGCTTCAATTTCACTTGCATCCATATTATATAACTTTACATTTTTGTTGTTTTTTTGTAGGTGTCTGAAATCAAATTCACATAAATGTTCAAATAGTCCTAGTAACGGATGCATTGGAGGGTTAAATGTACTGGACACCTTCAATCTATCATTCATGTGACTCTTCTTTCCAAATAATAGGTTGAAATTAAGTTTACGGGTGTAAAGCTTTAAGTCTATTAGAGTTTCAAGTAGTTTGAAATGGTTGTCTGGTACAAAAGTTAGATCCCTACTGAAAACTTCACAAAGCTTCGGGTCAATGTTATAATCAGAATAGTTGTAAATTTTAAAGTCCCCTCTTTTATTGCATAAAATAGAAATCTACAAGCTACCCTTAAGGCAAAACTGGCATCCTCCTACAACAAAATATAAGTTTGCTACCGGCTCCAAATCCTCTTCCCACCACTGTGATGCCCTACACTCCTTGAATTGGCTGTAACTCCCTAATTATCTCTTTTATATTCAGCTCTCTACTACCCATAAACTTATTTTTAAGCCATCCAACTGCCCCTCCCTCTCCTCCATCCTTACTATGCACCTTCCCAACAGATCACTACCCATACATACTGCTGGACAATTTCTATTGTCACTTTCCTTAGCATGAAAATGGAACTCACTCCCACCCCATCTCCATACTACCCAAAACCACTCCACTTTTAAGACTTTGCTCCATTCTTATCTCTCTTCTAATTGGGAATGCTCCTGCTCTCACCCCTTCTAATCTTCCATCTACTTGACTCCTACTTTTCTTCAACCTTTCTCTCTCTAAGCTCTACCTAACACTAGCCATGCTCTACTTCCACCTTCTTCTTTCCTCTTACAATAACTTATTCCTATTATGCCTTTATAGTGTAGACTTTTGCATTCCACATACTACAGAATGTTAGTTATCTTATGTTTGTACAGGATCTATTTTTATGTCTGACTACACAAATTCTTTTGTTACTACTACTACTACTACTACTACATCAATGTGTCTGTGTGTTTGTGTTAATTTTTAAATTGTATAATATTTTCTAAATTTTTATTTCTGCTTTTGTATTACTGTATGTGGAGTTTTCTCCCCTGGCCTCCATTGAAAAATGGCTTATCTCATCCCAATGGAGTTTCCCGGTTAACAAACTGCAAATAAACAAATAAATAAATGTCTTGTTCTTTGCTATTGTGACTACTCTCCTAGCTTGTTTACCAACAAACTACCAACAAACTAATAATCTTCCTTAGCCTGGTGCATCTTTTCTATGCCACACATTTTCCTGGACTCCTTTCTTTTGACTACTTCTTAGACTTCTGCATTTCACCATCAGCTTTCCGTATGTACCTTATTTCCATATGTGACGGACATATATAATGTCAGTGGTGCAACATATAGCACACTTCCCTTTTTACTTTTCATTACTACTTTTATTGACTTATCACTTGGGACATAGGCAAATTTACATTTATATAAAATTATTATATAATGCAATCAAATTGTATTAACAAGTTCATGTTTACAAACTTTATACTTCACATATATTGCTATATATCATATAACCTAAGCAACATTACATAAATTATTCAATTCCTGCCTTTGTTTTTTAAACAAGAAACATCTTTATTAAACCATCAGTTATGACATAGGCAATCATACATTTATATAAATTAAAACAAACCACACTGACACAATCCTAGTTGCAAGCATTTTATATCACAAACAAAATGACACACTCCCAGTTGCAAACATTATACATCACTTATAATCTACTCTATTATTTCAGTCAAATATTACATAGATCATTTAAGTTCTACCTGCTTTTAAACCTCATCCCTCCCCTGTATGTACTGTTCCCACAATTTCCATTTTGTCTTATGTAGTTTGCTCCTACCCTTCTCTAAAGATCTCAAGTCCAGTTGTTTTATCTCTGTTACTATATTCACTACCCCTAGTAGTTAGATTTTGTAGATCAATATGTGTGTATGTACCTTTAAGAGACTATCCAAGGGCTTGCACAAGTGTATAAATACTCAGCACATACAAGCCTGACTGCCGTTTTGTAGTTAACGGTTGAGATGTAAGTATGTATGTATGTAAGATCTGTCTGTTAACTAGTTTGTTTGTACTTTATGATGCTGCTATCCATCCTGATGTGTTTCTACGTATTAAAGCATCTAAACGAAATCCCCTGCCTGCTTGTCATTAATGTTAGAGAAGGACAAGTGACGGTGTCAAAAGTGATATGTTTAAAGGATATGGAGTCAGAACTGGCATATCTAAAGGGCATGAAGTTAGTGGTGGCATGGCTAAAATGACTTAAGGCACTTGATTAGAACTGATGGAATATACAAAAGTGGATCAAACCTGAAATGTGCAAACTTTGTAAAACAGGTCAGAAATGAATTTTAAATATCAAAACTTACTCAGCACTATTTCTTATTTATAAAATATGAAATGGGGCATACAGAACATTCTAAACAATATTTGAATAAACCAATATGTACGATATTGATAAAAATATTCAAATTACTACAGAAAAATCTTTAAAATAAAGTACAAATTGCATAAAACAAATAAAATAAAAGGGAAATGACCACATTTTTGCAAAGCATGTATTTTTCGTATTAAGCAAGGATATCTGAGTTATCAGAAGTGTATAAAGTATTTGCATGTTTGTGCAGTGCTACAGTAAAGATATTTTGCAAACTACAGCCCTTACAAGGCATATTTCACAGAATACAGCCATTACAGAGCATATTTCACAAAGGAAAGTATTTTGAAGAGTTTTCAAACACAAAAGCGGCACTCTCTAAAACACTAAAAATAAAATGAACAACACTGGACCAGAGTGAAAAAAATACATTAAGTGCTTTTGTTCCGTTTATTTCAGAACTTCATCAGAACAATTACAACCACAGTTCCATTTCCTTTTAAATACTAATAAATTATGACATCACTTCCCATTTAGAAAGACAAACACATTAAATAACAATTCATTAAATGCTCAAGAAAACTTTGCATTTAAAATATTATTTTAACAAACTATACATATGACTACTCAACAATAAATAGAGAATTACTATAATATCAATAACTAACATATTTCAGATGACTTTTAACAGAGATTTTGTCATTTAAACCTGGGGCAACATCTGCTCTTAGGAATATTTGCCATTTTAATTCCAAATTCTCCAGATAGTTATTGAAAGACCTTGTAAATCTAACTTTATCAACTATTTCTACTACAAAAAAAGAAAATGCTAAAGCATTAATATAGTTCATAGGTTCATAGGTAGGTACTAGGCTATCGGCCCTGGGGCCTATACAAGCCCAGCCAAAAAGGTACTCTGGCTTTTGCCACCCAAGAAAATTATTTTTGTGTGTCACTGTCGAGCAGAGCCACGGAGGTGATCCCCAGGGTGAATTTCCTATTTCCCATCCAATCATCAAGATTTTTCTTGAAGAGTGCTAATGAGGTGCTTTGTTTGATATAGATAGGTAATTTATTCCAGAGTATGGGAAGTCTCTGGGACAGGAATTTATCCCTCCGGCATGTTCTGTTTATTGTGGTGACAAGGTTTAGGTCCCTAGAGCGTGTAGCTCAGAGGGGTTGGGATTTCTTAAGTGGAGCATGTCCAACAGCTCTGGGTTTGACATAGCTTTGTATGTTAGGCAGACATCACCTCTGAGTAGGCGATATGCGACAGAGTAAAGCTGGAATTTTTTGAGACGGTCTGCGTAGGGCATCTGTTTGAGGCCGGTTACCTTCTGAGTATTTGCAAATAGCAGCTAAAGTTATTGCCTTTCCCATATCCATCCTACTTAATAGAACCATTAATGAAGGAATCATTCCAGACATCTGGAAAATCTCCCGCATCATCCCCCTACATAAAGGTGGTAAATCCAACAACTACTCTAATTACAGACCAATAGCTCTCCTATCACCCTTAGCTAAAGTCATGGAAAAATTCATTCACCATCAGTTACTCAACCACCTAACTAAACATAATATTCTGGCTACATGCCAGCATGGCTTTAGGCCATTTCATAGCACTACCACTGCTCTACTATCTTTCACTGACTCCATTAATAAGAACCGTAATAACAACATCCTCTCTTCTGCTCTCTTCATCGACCTTTCAAAGGCTTTTGATATGGTTAATCATCCCCTACTTATAAATACTCTTGAACTTCTTGCTCTAGATCCCCCAGTTATACAATGGTTCAAGTCTTACCTTAACAGCAGGCAACAGGCAGTTCTCTGGGAAAATAAACTATCATCCCTCCTACCAGTCACCCTTGGAGTCCCCCAGGGCTCCATTTTAGGACCTCTTCTCTTTTCTTTATTCATCAACAACCTTCACATAGCAGTCCCTGAAGCTACCTGCATTCAATATGCCGATGATTCCACACTTACATGTTCTGCTAACTCCACATCTGAACTACTCTATCTAACTCAAAAAGTATTCAACTTAGTAGAAGACTGGTTCCTAAAATGCTGCCTTCTTTTGAACGCTAAAAAAAACAAGCTTCTACTCTTCACACCTACCAGTAGGTCCTCTCCTATTGATTTCTCTATTATATCTAACAACAGTACCCTCATCTCTCCCGACCACACTACCAAACTATTAGGAGTCACAATTGATAACAACCTTAACTTTGATAGGCATATAAATAACACCATTCAAGCAGTGAACAGAAAAATTGGCTCCTTATACAGAATCAAACCCTTCCTAACTCCTTTAGCTAGAACCACCATTGCCCACTCTCTCTTAATCTCAACTCTTTTCTATGCTTCTCCTATTTATACTAATCTAAAAAAAAATAATCTTCTCAAACTATCGAACTCTTATAACAATATTGCCAGATTTGCCACTAGCAATGCATTTCAAACACACCACTGTCTGAATCTAAAGCAGCTTGACTGGCTTGAACTCCCTAACATGCTAACATTTTCCCAACTCACCATTGCTCATAAAATCTTTTACCAACCAAATAATACTCCAATTCTCGCTAACCTCATTACCCCTTATAACAATCTGATTCCTCTATGCTCTTCAGGTAAACTACTTGCTAGCATAAGTAAGTCCTATAACTTGTCAGGCGACAGCCTCTTCTCCAATACTGCTGGGAAACACTGGAACCTTCTACCTACTAATCTAACTCTACTTCCGTCACTGTCACTCTTTAAGCAAAAACTCAAAATTCACCTAAAATCACACTGGTTATGTTCCTGCACTAACCCTGATTAATTAACCACCTTTCCTTTTTTCTTCATACTGCCTATGGTTCTACATCTTACTCTATATACCCCTCTGTATGCTAAAATCTGGTCTCTGAAAACTTATAACCACAAGTGTTTATGTTAACTAACAATGAACTTTAGTGTATCTCTCTTATCAAACAATCACATGACTGTTATATTATTCACCTACTTAGTATTTTTATTTTGAGTATGCCTTCTTTTGATTGTATATACCTTTTACTTTTTTGTTACTTTTTTTGTTATACAATTGCATATTACAGTTTGTGCTATGTTGGAGCTTTTCTCCCCGGGCCTCTACTGAAAATGGAAATATATCCAGTTAGACCAGCCTGGTCAACAAATGTAAAATAAATAAAAATAATCCTCTTTGTGAGGTATTTCTGCGGCCTTTCCAGTTGTTGTAGATATCTTGAGAGGTACATACCAAAAGGGGCATTGTACTCTATAATGGGTCTAGTGAGTAATGAGTAGAGGGGAACAATGACCTCTTTTTCTCTGGATGAGAAACCTTTTGTGATGAAGTGCGCCATGTAGAAAGATTTCCTGACTACTGTGGCGATGTGATTATCAAAGGAGAGACTACTGTCCACCTGTGTCCCAAGGTCTCTTATCACACTCTTGGTATTAAGTATACTACCGCCTATGTTGTAGTTCATGGGTACAGAGTTTTTACCAAAGGGGATGACAGTGCACTTTTTGGCATTGAGCTTGAGGCCATGGCTTTGACACCAGGCATCTGTCTCAGTGAGACCCTTTTGTAGGATGTCCACATTGTTAGGAGTTTTGATTATGGCTCCTAGTTTGCAGTCATCTGCGAACTTCATTAGCCAAAGACCTTCTGTGTTAGCCTGTATTTCAGAGAAGTAGATACCAAACAGGAGAGGACCCAGGATTGAACCCTGTGGTACTCCACTTGTCACTGGTCTGAAGTCGGATTTGGAGTCTGCTACTTTCACAGTGTGGGTTCTGTCAGTGAGCCAGTTGGCAACCCATCTTGTGACATAGGGATTTATACCTAGTTTAGTGAGTTTATCTCTAATTCCAGAGTGGGGGATGGTGTCAAAAGCATTGTCAAGATCTAGATAGGCTGTGTGAATCACCTTACCCTTGTCTACGGCTTTGGTGACTGCTTCAAAGAAGTCTATCAGGTTTAGGAGACATGATCTGCCTTTTACAAACCCAAACTGGGTGGGGTCCAAAGTTTGGAGATTACCAGTGTCTTTGTTTATAAGTTTCATGATGATACGATCCATGGCCTTGCAGACCAGGCTCATCAGGCTAATGGGGCGGTAGTTTCCAGGGTCCGTGGTGGCTCCCCCCTTATGGAGTGGAATAACCATCGCTGTGCGCCATTCAGCTGGCACAAAGCCTGAGATGAGGCTATGATTGAACATGGTACTTAGGTGGGGTGCCAGTTCGTTCTGTAGTTCATGCAGAACGCAGCCTGGGATGTTGTCTGGTCCCATGGATGCTGTGTTCTTGGCTTTGGAGAGTGTGGTTTTTACCTGTGCAGCCATGATTACAGGTACTTTGCATTCTTCCGGTATAGAGATGGGCTCTTTAGGGGGTGAGAGGGGGGGTAAAGTTAGCACTGAACCTATCTGCCAGGATGTTGGCAATATCAGTTGGGTGTGTCTGTTTAGTGCCATTGTGCTGTAACTCAGAGCAGATCTGAGTGTTGCCATTGAGATGCTTGACATAGCTATAGAATGTTTTGTGGTTGTCTTTAGAATCAGTGGCAATTTTGTTTTCGTAACTAGCTTTGGAGGATTTTATCAGGGATCGCAGCTTCTTAGTGAGGCTGACCAGGGAGCTCCTCCACTCATGGGATTTTACTCTCTTTTGCAACAGTCTCTTCCTTCTGTTGTACAGTTTGTTTATGGCATGGGACAACCAGATTGGCTTCCTTTTTTTGGAGGATAGCGTCTTGGTTCTGTTTGGGATAGCATGATCCATGCACTCATGTAAGTGCTTATAAAGTGCAATTGTGTGGGATTCAGTACTCGTAACTGTATTGTCCATCTGCATGGGTGTCATGAAGTTCACCACTTCTGTCTTAAGAAGCACGAAGTTGGCTTTGGAGAAATTTTTTACCATGGTTTCCTTAATGGGGGGTGGGGGCAGGATGTGGATATCTAGGTTAATTAGCTTATGGTCGGATCGGACCAATGAGGCGTTGACTTCAGGTGTAGAACACCAGTCACTCATGTTGGTAATGACTAGATCTAGGATATTGTTGCCCCAGGTGGAGGTGTGGATAAGTTGATCCAGGGCATTGGAGTTTATGAATTCCAGACAGCATTGAGCGACGGAGTTGGTATATGAGTAGTTTTCCCAGTTAATGGTGGAGTAGTTGAAATCGCCCATTATTAGGGTGTTTGTTTGAACCCTAATATTTTCCAGTACATCAGGAAAAGAGGAGTGGGAATCCTGGGGCATGGTGGAGGATCTGTAGCAAGCTTCAATTTGGATTGCAGTTTTTCCCAGAGTTAGTTGCACTTGGATAACTTTGCCTGCATTATGCTGAGCAACTGGCCTGGAGGTGTGAATATCCTTAATGAGTAAAGACACACCTCTGCCTTTGGTGTTCCGGTCCAGGTTACATGGCCGAAAAGTGTGGTATGAGTTATAGCCTGGTAGTGCAAGGGTGCTCTCTGGAGCCTTGAACCAGGTCTCAGTCACTGCACAGATATCAATGTTCTCCATTTTAAGGAGTGCCTCGAGTGAGTGCATTTTGAGATTTAGACTTCTAGCATTGAGTAGCATCACCCTCAGTTCTTGCTTGCCTGTTCCTGTTACAGTGGTGAATTTGTCATTTGAACCTTGCCTAAAAAAGGCACTATAGGGACGGCAAGAACCTTAGCCAGTATCCAGAATCCCAGGGATGATAGGTGCAGGCCATCTCTGGCAAAGCATCGTGGTCTGTTGACCATGTCATCCCAGACAGACATATACTGGATCCCTTTAGAATGGCACCAGAAGCTTAGTCAATTGTTGAAGTCAATCAATTTGTCCTTGTACTGCGGCATCATTCTGGGTGATGGCAGAATGCTACTCAGGGCTAGGGTCATACCTGCCTGGACTACAAGATCAGAGAGCTGTTCCATGTCTCTTTTCATGTAGTCCAGGGAGGTATGTCTCAGGTCATTCACACCAACATGGACAATGACAGAGTCATATTTGTACTTGTGGAGTGACCTGAGTGAGTGGATTATGTGGCGGATCCTGGCACCCAACAGGCAGCTGACAGTAACCTTCTCCTTGTTTAGCCTGGTGAGTGGGACATCAGTGTGCCTGACTATAGAGTCACCTATGACTAGTGTGTTGGGTACGTTGTTTTGCCTTATTGGCTGTGGTTGAGTGGCACACTGAGTCTGTGGGCTTTGTGTCATTTGGGTTGTGTTGGGGGGTGGAGGTTGCTTGCATTTCTGCTTTGGAGGTCTCTGTTGCTTAGACAGATTATTATTGAGAGCCTCCGCGAATGTTTTTGTGTTTCTATGTGTGGATTTTGGTGGTGTAGATTTAGTGAGACTATGTGATGAATGTGGTGTGGTGCAAGTGTTTACCTTCTCCTCTTGACTGTCAAGTTCAGTCTTGATTGGAGAGAGCTTTATCTCCAATTTGGCTAGATAAGTGCATCTCTCACAGGTTGTAGTGTTGGGTGGTAGGAGGAGAGGGTTGTCTGTGTACATGAGGCAATTTCTACATTGCCCCAAGATGCCCAGATTCATCAGATAGACAGGAAAGAACACTGGGAGCTGACCCTTGGACATGCCTGAATAAAAAAAATATTTTCCTCTAGATAAGTGAGGAAAGTGAGTACAAGAGCTGTTTTTCTCTAAGCAAGTGAGGAAAGTAAGTACCAAAACTGTTTTCCTCTAGGTAATGAGGAAGGTTGAGTGCTGTAGTAATTAGTAGGTAATTTAGTGCTTACAAGTTCTGAACAAGATGTTCTTCATCTCACATTGCTGCAGTCCTTACATATGGGTAGTCCGCTGTCCTCGGTCGGCCCGAATACCAAAGTATTAGGCTGACGTCAGTCAAGGCGCTTAAAACTGACATCAGGATGTCAGGGTACAAAAGCGCATGACCGACGTCATTTCCTCTGTCTTTTTTGCCGCATGGTCTGATGCAGAAGCAGCGTTGCAAGTGCCGTTCGGCGTTCTGAAATTTTTCGAATTCGGAGTTTCAGACCGAATCCAAGTTGGCTAAGTACCCCGTTGGGGAATATTTTGGTTTTTTCTTGCCTCAGTGTTTTACCGGATGTCAGAAAAAGTGAATAACTGTATTTCTTGTGGGAAACAGATACCGCATAGGGATTATCATTCTTTGTGTATTCCTTGTTTGGGGCCTGAGCACGATGTTGTTGGGTGTCGCTTTTGTGCTAGGTTCAATAAACGCACTATTAAGCGAAGGTTAGATTGTGCTAGGCTGGTCTTTGGGAAGCGGTGCAATTATAATATGCCGTCGGATTCTCCGGCACCCGCTTCTGCGAAGAAGCGCAAAGACAAAGCAGTTAAACCCAGGCAAGATGAGTCGTCCGTTCCGGACGCCGGTTCTTTAGAGGCTTCAGTGGAACCGGTGGTTCCGATGGAGACTTCTCTGGAGTCTCAGGGGGAGACGTTGATTTTGCAGGAGGTGGTCTCTCAGGAGGCAGGTCAGGCTGAAGGGGCTTCTCAAGTTACTGTAATCCCCTCCCTTCCTAGGGTGGTTAGGCCTTCTCCTTCTGTTTCCAAGGCTTCTCCCAGAGGCAGGCCAGTTTTAGCTTCTGTTGGTGTCTCTCCTAGTTCAGCAGGGTCTGTGCCTAAGAAGCACATGCTTAAAATGGCAGAAGATTTGATTACTCTGATTAGAGGTTCTTTGCCCCCTCCTGATAAGAGGCCTAGGGTGGAGCCAGAGTTGGGAAGTTTTGAGCAGGCTTCGGATGTTTCAGAGTCTTCAGCTGAAGACTTGCAGGAGTACTCTCCTTATTCTGATTCTGATGCAGATGATTCCACTCCTTCTGCTTCTCCTCCAGAGGATTTTTCTTTTTCAGAGACACTTCATTCTATGAGGGAACATTTTAAGTGGGAAGGTCAGGACTTCTCTGATTCTAGGAAAAGGCTTAGGGAGTTTTTGCTGTTACCCCAGCATAGGCCCTTGGCTATACCCCCATGTTCTGGATGTTGTGGAAGATGTGTTTGCAGAGGCTTCACTTAATCCTGATTCTCTGCCTCCTGCTCCTGTTAAACCGGATAGGTATTACAGGGTGCCTGAGGCTCATAAATATCTTTATAAGAGTCCTAGGGCGGACCCAGAAACTATTAGTCAGGGACCTAAGGGTGTCAAGGCCTCTGTTGTAAAAAATCCGGTTCCTCTAGATAAAGAAGCCAGAGCTTTGGATAGATGGGGAAAGAAGGTCTATACATCTTCTACCTTAGCTATGAGGGCTTTGAATTGCCAGTTTCATATGTTGAAATATCAAAACTTTCTTCTTTCTCAATTGAAGTCTAAGGTGGATGCTCTGGTGGAAGGTATTGAGTGTAAAGAATTACAAGATTTGGTGCATGTCTCTGAACAGGTGGGTAAGCATTCATTACAGTGTGGTTTTGATGCTGTGCAGGCCTCGTCTAGGGTGGCTGCCACTGGCTCAGTTCTTCGCAGGCACGCCTGGCTGAAGGATCAGAATTTATCTGACCATGTTAAGACAAGGATTTTGGATGCTCCTTTGCAGTCTGATGTGTTGTTTGGTTCACCTGTGGAGTCAGTCTTGAAGAAAATGGAAGACAAGGCTAAGTCTATGCAGGCTGTTAAAGATTTTTTGCAAGTTCAGCCTCCGAAGTTTAGTAGGAATTGGACTGCTAAGGGGTGGACGTATCCTTCTTATGATTCTCAGTCTAGGGGTAGATCTAGACGTGGTAGGGGCAGAGCTCAGAGTTCTTTCAGGCCTAGAACAGGGAGTTCACCTGCACAATCTTCGGGTGAGGGCAGGGGCCAGTCCTTTCGTAAACAGGCCCAATGACCTACTTTTTCAGCTGCCAGATCCTTCTTGCCTGGCAGCACCTTTGGGAGGAAGGTTAGCACTCTTCAAGGAAAATTGGATGTTGATTACCCAAGACAAATGGGTATTGGATATCATACACCAGGGTTACAAGTTTTATTTCCATACCTTGCCTCCTTTCAAAGGCATGCCGGACATTCCTCCTCAGCAAAGACTAGAGGCTCGCAAACAAATTTCTCTACTACTTCAAATAGGGGCCATACAACCGGTCCCTCTGCCAGAAGTGGGCCTAGGATTTTATTCTCGCCTGTTTCTAGTACCAAAGAAAGGAAACACGTGGAGACCAATTTTGGATTTATCTATCCTCAACACATATCTGGACATTCCCAAGTTCAAAATGTTGACGTTACAACAGCTTTTACCTCTGCTGGGCAAAGATCACTGGATGGTGACTCTGGATCTCAAGGAGGCTTACCTTCATGTTCCTATCAGGCCCAGTTGCAGGAAGTATCTGCGTTTTCGGGCTGGGACTTCACATTATCAGTTCTCTGCATTGCCCTTTGGCTTGTCTACTGCGCCCAGAGTGTTCACGAAGGTTCTGGCTCCAGTGGTAGCTTTCTTCAGGCTAAGAGGAATACAGATCTATCCTTATTTGGACGATTGCCTGATTCTGGCCCAAGAAAAGGACGAACTTCTTCATCATTTACAGTATGTGATGGCAGTGTTAAGATGCCTGGGGTATTCTGTGAACGAAATAAAGTCCAGTCTAGTACCCTCTCAGGACATGTGCTTTCTGGGTGTGAGACTGAATACAGCATCCCAGATGGCCTTTTTGACCCCGGACAAACAAAAGAATCTTTCTCTTTACTTCCACCAGTTGTCTCGTCAGTCCAGGCTGACTGCAAGGACAGTCCTTCAAGCCTTGGGGTTCATGGCATCTTGTATTCTGGTACTTCCCAATGCCAAACTGCATATGAGGAAGCTACAATGGTATCTCAAGAATGTATGGACACAGCACTGCCAAGATTTGGACACTGTCATTCAGATAATACCTTGCATTCAGAAGGAATTTTTGTGGTGGGCTCAGGAATGTCACCTAAACAAGGGACTCTCTGTGACCCGGCCAGAGGCGAGTCAGATTTTAACGACAGATGCCTCAGACAAAGCTTGGGGAGCTCATCTAAATGGAAAATGGGTACAAGACACGTGGCCTGCCAGACTTCAACATCTACATATCAACTTGAAGGAGATGTTAGCAGTCCAATTTGCATTGATAGCTTTCAAGGATTTACTTCTTCCAGGGCAGGTGTTGATTCAAAGACAACACAACTGTCATGTGGTACATCAACAAGCAAGGGGGAACGCATTCTTATCCTCTATGCAGACAAGCAATGATTTTGTGGGAGACTGCTCTCAGTTTACAGCTAAATCTTCAGGCAAGGTTTCTGCCAGGAGCACAGAACTCCTTAGCAGATGTGTTGAGCAGACAAATTATGGATCCCCACGAGTGGAAATTGGATCCTCATGTATTTCAGAGATTGACAGTGTTATGGAGAACTCCAGACATAGATCTGTTCGCTTCTCCACTAAATTACCAGCTGCCAAAGTTTTGCACAAAAAGGTTTCATCCCACAGCTTGGAAAGTGGATGCTCTCTCATTCAATTGGAGCAATCTTCACGTGTATGCCTTTCCACCTCTGCCTCTCCTCCCAAAGGTACTGCTGAAGGTCAGACAGGACAAGCCAAACATGATTTTAATAGCTCCAGATTGGCCTCGACAACACTGGTACCCATTGCTGAGAAGTCTGGTACAGGAGCCTCCATGGCCTTTGCCTTCGATTCCTCACCTGCTGTCTCAGGAGAACAGTCATTTACTCAATGTCAAACTTCATTCTCTACATCTGACAGCCTGGCATATTCTGTTTTAAACCCTGGAGGGTCTCAGCTTCCACAACAAGTTTTGAATGTTATTTTGGAGGCCAGAAGGCCTAGTACAAGGAAAGTTTACGCAGATAAATGGAGGAGATTTTTATTTTGGAGTACAGCAAAGGACTTGGATGTTTCTAAACCTAATTTAAGTGTTGTGCTTCAATACCTTACTGAGTTATTGGACAAAGGTTTGTCCTTCTCCTCTATAAAGGTTCATGCTGCAGCAATTTCTGCTCACTATGACTGTGACCCACCATTATTTTCTCAGCCTTTGTTTAAGCAATTCCTTAGAGGGGCAAAGAATATAAGACCCCACGTAGAGCTCCTACTCCTGCTTGGGATCTCAATTTTGTGTTGGAGAAACTCACTCTACAACCTTTTGAGCCTGCAGCATCGGCAGAGTTGAAATATTTATCATGGAAGACTGCTTTTTTGTTGGCCATTACCTCTGCGAGAAGGGTTTCTGAATTACAGGCCCTTATGGCAGTTGAGCCTTTCTTAATTTTCCACAAGGATAGGGTGTCTTTGCGTACTAACCCTTCTTTTATGCCTAAAGTGGTTTCTAGTGTGGCTTTAAACCAAACTATTCATTTGCCTACTTTTTATGCAAACCCCCAAAATAAAGGGGAAAGGATTTTGCACACTTTGGATATACACAGACAGTTGTGATATTATTTGAGCAGAACTAAAGGGTTCAGGCAGTCTCAGCAGTTGTTTGTTTCTTTTAGGTTCATAGGTTCATAGGTTCATAGGTTCATAGGTTCATACTAGGCTATCTGCCCAAGGGCATTTATAAGCCTAGCCCATAGTTATGTGGCTTTCGCCACCCCTTTAGTTTGAATAAAAACTATGCCTATCATTTTGCTGTGCCTCTGTCAAGCAGCGACGCTGAAGTAATCCCTGGGGTATATCTGCAATCTCCCATCCATTGGTCAAGATTCCTCTTGAACAAGACCAGAGAGGTGCTCTGCCTCACATGTACCGGGATTTTGTTCCACAGCATAGGGAGTCTCTGGGTGATGAATCTGTCCCTCCAGCACGTTCTATTTATAACCGTGTCAAGGTTTAAGTCTCCCGCCCTTGTGGTTCTGAGGGATCTAGATTTTTTGAGGTGAAGCATATTCATCAAATCTGGGTTTGACATGGCCTTATATGTCAGGCACAGGTCACCACTGAGCAAGCGGTATGAGACTGAATAGAGCTGGAGTTCTTTCAGTCGGGCAGCATAAGACATATTTTTGAGACCCTTTATCCTTTTGGTGAGGAACTTTTGGGGCCTTTCAAGCTGCAGCAGGTGTCTGGTCAGATACATTCCGAACGGGCATTGTACTCAATCATAGGTCTAATAAGTGATGAGTACAGGGGACGATGACCTCCCTTGATCTAGATGTGAATCCCTTCATGATCAGGTGGGTGATATAGAAGGTTTTCCTAACTACTTTAGCAACATGAGTGTCAAACGAAAGGCTACTGTCAACCTGGGTCCCCAGATCTCTGATGACTTTTCTGTGCTCAGTGGATTGCCACCTATATGGTAGCTAGGGGTAGCCTTGTTTTTCCCAAAGGGTATGACTATGCATTTTTGGCGTTTAACTTCAGGCCATGGCTCTGGCACCAGTTATCCATTTCTGTGAGGCCCTTCTGGAGGATATCTGTGTCAGATGTGTTTTCGACTATGGCGCCCAGTTTGCAGTCATCTGCAAACTTTGTCAGCCATAACCCTCCTGTGTTTGCTTGTACTTCAGAAAAGTAGATGCCGAACAAGAGTGGACCCAGGACTGAGCCCTGTGGGACACCACTTGTGACAGGCTTTGAGTCTGACATGGCTCCAGCAACTCTGACCCTGTGGGTTCTGTCACTTAGCCAGTTTGCAACCCATCTTGTGATGTATGGGTTTACATTCAAGCTGATGAGTTTTTCGATGATACCTGAGTGCCACTGCAATTTTACAGGGCATGTTGGCAGCTCCTAATGCTTTATAGTTTTGCCATCCTCCCTTACCTCTGCTTTGGGATTCTACCCATATGTAAGGACTGCAGCAATGTGAGATGAAGAACATAGTACAGTTTTGTACCTACCATAAATGTAGATGTTCAAAGATCCACATTGCTGCAGTCCAATTTACCCTCCCTCCTTCCCCTCTGTTGTTGAGGTGGTGGTGTGGTTTGTGTTGTACATATTGTAAATATGGTTAGTGCACGGGTGGTTGGTTAGGTTTTGCTGGTTTTTGGCTTTGGCCTTTCTTGTTAGGGCCTTCTGACATCTGGGGCAAGAAAAGACTGAGGAAATGACGTCGGTCATGCGCTTTTGTACCCTGACGTCCTGATGTCAGTTTTAAGCGCCTTGACCGACGTCAGCCTAATACTTTGGTATTCGGGCCGACCGAGGACAGCGGACTACCCATATGTAAGGACTGCAGCAATGTGGATCTTCGAACATCTACATTTATGGTAGGTACAAAACTGTACTTTAATCTCCATATAGTTTTTCCTGTATAAAAATGTTCACAATTGGAGCAGACAGCTAAATATACAAGTCCTTCACACTGACAATTATATCTACCTTTGGATACCAAAACAAAATCTAAATGCTTAAAATAATGCCTATGAACTGCCATCATATATCTGCACTGAGAACGATTTAGGCAGGAGAAAGTTCCTAAGCCCTTAGTTTCAATATTACCATAATTTACACACATTTTCACAGAATATAGCCATTACAGAGCATATTTCACAAAGGAAAGTATTTTGAAGAGTTTATTGTGCATTTGAGTGTTATTACAAACCCACAGAACTGTTTGTTCTTACATAATTATAAGGGTCATATTTTCAGTGTGCTTACGTATACTTTCTGGGCATGGCAGATGGATTTTGAAAACCCAGTGCACTTGTTTTTGATAGTAATATTGCTGAGAACTGGAGAGTGTTTGAGCAAGAGTACGACATTTTCATATACGCTGAATTTTCTGATAAAGATGACTGTACAAAGGCATTTATTCTATTTAATTTAGCTGGGTCAGAAGCCACTGAAAGGGAGCGTTTCATCATATTGTTGTACAGGCAGAGTCAAGGGAGGACCCAGAGTGCTTAAAACATAAATTAAGAGAAATGTGTAACCCCCAGAAAAAATGTTACTATGGAGAGGCACTTATTTTGCACAAGGGATCTAAAGCCTGGTGAAACGTTTGCAGCATATATGACTGACCTGAGCAATAAAGCTAAAACATGCAGATTTGGTGACTTAAGGGATGAGCTGATAAAGGACAGACTTTTGAGTGGCATAAAAGATGATGCTGTGAGAAAGAGTTTGCTTTGTGACAGTGATTTAACTTTGAATAAGACCATTGAGATTTGACAGATATATGAGCTCACAAAAGAGCACACAAATATGCTTACAAATGAGAACAGCTCTAGAAGGCACAATGATAAAGCTCATCTTGATAGCATGCAGCACACATGGTTAAAAGAAACAGGCCCAAGCACATGGCAGCAGCAGCTGTAACCCCTGCAGCACTCAATGGTAACCCCCAAAACTTTCCATCAAGTTCCAAAGTTCACACAGTCTCAGTGAAGAATAAGAGTGAGTCAGCAAACTCATAGCATGGGACCCAACCTAGTTTCATTGCCAGCTGTCGTAACTGTGGTGGAAGTCATGAATCTAAAAGGGAGAAATGTTTAGCTTTTGGTTAACAGTGCCACAAATGCAATAAATGGGATAATTTCAAAAGGTTTTGTAAATCAAAAGGCCCATGGCCCACATTCTTTTATTAAAAGGGGACATTTTAAGGAATGAGTTGATAAATTAGACAATGGCAACCCTACTCTTTATGTTGATGGTGTGTAAGTGCTTCACGAAACAGTTAATGCAGTAGATTTAAGGGCAAAGAATGAAGCATGTTGTACCGTTCGGATAAATGGAAAGCCCATAGAACTCAAAGTTGACAAAGGTTCCAAGTGCAATGTTATGTCATCAGAAACATTTGCTAGAGTGTGTCATGGTAAAAGGATTGATTTGGCAAGGTGTGCAAAGCTTGTTACTTATGGAGGTGAAGAAATTCAGACTGAAGGCTCAATAATGCTTTCATGTTACTCTGCTGGGAGAAGCTATGACTTATTATTTTATGTGGTCAAGAGGCATGTACAGTCATTATTAGGGCTCAGTGACAGTTTGAAAATGGGGCTGCTTTCATTTAATAAGGAATTCCACTATGTTAGCTCAAAAAACACTACTCTGAGTCTGCCCAGTACATTTTTTCTATCTATGCTGATCTTTTTGAAGACAAACTAGGCAAGCTTCCAGTTGTGTACGTCATGAAGTTAGACACAGAGGTCAGTCCAGTTTTCAGGCCAGCATGTAAAGTTCCAGTAGCCATGCAGGACACAGTCAAAGCTGAGCTAGATAAAATGGTGTGACATGGTTTGATTTGTCCAGTTGACGCTCCAACTGAATGGGTATCTTCCATGGTGGTAGCTCATAAGAAAAACTCAGATGACATCAGCATATGTATTGATCCCATGAGATTTGAACAAAGCACTAAAAAGACCTCATCATCCAATGTGCACAGTCAAAGAAGTCACAGCTGTGATGCTAAATGCCACTATTTTTTCTGTCTTAGATGCAAAGAGTTCATTTTGGCAAATTCAGTTTGACAAAAAAAATCATAATTGCTCACTACTTTCAGTACTCCATTTAGCAGGTACATATTTTTGAGAATGCCAGTTGGGATAAATTCTGCAAGTGAAGTCTTTCAGCGTGCAATGGAGCAATTTTTTTCTGGGTATCCTTGTGCTATTATACTAGACGACATACTAGTGGGAGGTTGTGGCGAACCTGAACATAACAGAAACCTCTAAAAAGGTCTAGAAAGGTCTAGAAAGGGCACATCAAGTGAATCGTAAGCTCAAGAAGTTACTTGTGTTGGTCATTTATTTACCAGTACCAGTTTATGACCAGACCCTTCTAAGCAAAATGCCATTCTCGAGATGCCAGTTCCAGACAGTGTTCAAGCCCTGCAATGTTTTCTTGGTATGATCAACTACCTAGTCAAGTTCATTCTAGAGTTGGGGGAGTTGGGAGGGTGGCCTAATGGTTAAGGTGTTTGCCTTACAAACACAAGGTGCAGGGTTTGAGTCTCACAAGGGATAATTGGCTAGGCTTACAATGGCACGCAAGGGTAGTTAGCCTAGTACTAACCTATGAACCTTTGAACTTAAGCCAACTTTCATCACCACTCAGAGAGCTGACACATACAGATGTATCCTGGTCTTAATCAGAGCAACACCAAAGAACATTTGATATCCTGAAACAGAGAATTACTAGTCCACCAACTCTCAGATATTATGATGTTCACAAGACAGTTACACTTTCCTGTGATGCTTCACAATTTGGTCTTGGAGCAGTCATTCTACAGGAAGATCAACCTGTTGCCTGTGCATAGAGAACTCTTACAAAAACTGAGATGCAGTATGCACAGATTGAGAAAGAGCTTTTGGCAATTGTGTTTGCTTGCATGTTCTAAGTTCCATGATTATGTTTATGGTAGACCTATCCAGATTGAAACAGACCACCAACCTCTGGTCACTATCTTGAGAATGCCTATGTATTCAGCTCCAGCCAGACTGCAACTTATGATGCTGAGATTGCAAAAGTATAATTTCAATCTTGTCTAAGCAAAAGGCAAACTTTTTTACCTTGGTGATACATTATCTAGATTGCCCAGAAATACCACAGAACAGCACGAGAATGGGAGTCTTGATTTTGAAGTCATGGAAGTGCGAAATTTTTCTTCCACGTGTCTTGATGAGCTGAGAGATCACACAGCCACAGATCCAGTTTTACAGAGGCTCAACCACTTTATCAAGCAAGGATGGCCATCAGAACAATCTAGTTTAACTCAAGAAGTGCAACCTTATTTTCCATACAGAGATGAGATTTTGTCTGACAAAGGTATGTATACAAAGGGTCTGAAAGTAATTGTTCCAATGTCCTTGCAGCCAGAGTACATTACTGTCTTGCATCATTGTCACCCAGGAACTGAATTTACCAAAAGAAGGATGAGAGGACTAGTATTTTGGTCTTTTATGTCACAAGACCTTGAGAGAGCACTTTCATCTTGTTCAGTGTGTAATAGTACAAAGCCACATCAACAGAAAGAACCACTTCAGCTTAACCAGATTCCTGAACTACCTTGGTTGACAGTAGCCACCGACATCTTTGATGGAATGGTCAACATTATTTGGTGTTACTGGACTCTTACTCCAGTTGCTTCGAAATTGACCTGCTTCTTAATCTAGCATCCAGTACTGTCATTACAAAGATGAAGTGTCATTTTGCAATGCATGGTAGTCCACACAAAGTTATTTCTGACAATGGCACCCAGTTTACAAGCCAGCAGTTCGAAATATTTTCTGAAGAATGGGACTTTACTCATGTCACAAGTATCCCTGCATACCCACACTCAAATGGTTTGGCAGAATGTGCAGTTCAAAGTGCAAAACAATTACTTGAGAAGTCAAAATGAGATAATAGTGATGTTTTTCTGACTCTCTTGAATCTCAGAAATGTTCCTCGTGATAAACATCTTGGTTCACCTGCTCAGAGACTTTTGTCAAGACAAACCAGAACCACATTACCAATCAGTAGTCAATTGTTGGTTCCATGTGTCAAGAACAACAGGTTAGTGAAACCCAATCTGTTGAAGAAGCATTTAACCCAGAAGTCCTACTATGATAAGACCAGCAAACTGCTCAATCCATTATGAGAAGGCGAAGTAGTAAGGATGCAAACATCCAAAGGTTGTGACTGGATTGGTGTCGTGAAGAATATTGGTCCAGAGCTGAGAGCGTACATTGTGGAATCAGAAGGAGCAATCTTTAGGTGGAATCAGAAACATCTGAGACCATTGTCCGAGCCTATACCACAGCACATAGCCTGTGAGACAGAATCTTTATCTCAGAGTGAGTTGTCCAGTGTTCCCATTCCAGAGGAAGTTCCAGAGGATATTCTCATCCTGTGATGAATCCAGAAGTTCCTGATATGAGTTGTGCACCACAGACTGTCCCTGTTGTTAAATTTGGTCCCAACTGTTATATTACAACATATAGTCGCATATCTAAACCCTGTAACAGATATGAAGCAACTTGGACATGAACATTGTGTTCTCTTTCAAATGTATATACTAATGCATGTCTAACTCTGATATTGTTTTTACAAATGGAAATCTTTTTAATAGGGAGGATGTAGATCAATACATGTGTATGTACCTTTAGGAAGCTAGCCAAGGGCTTGCACAAGTGCATAAATACTGAGCATGTGTGAGCCTAACTGCCATTTTATAGTTAGCTGTTGAGATGTCTGCATGTATATATGTAAGGCCTGTCTCTTAACTAGTTCATTCATACAGTACTTTATGATGCTGTTATCCATCCTGATGTGTTTCTATATATTAAAGCATCTAAACAAAACCTCCCACCTGCTTGTCATTAATGTTAGGGAAGGACGAGCGATAGATTTTGATTTCCATTTTGTACCAGTTGATTTCTTGGCAGCCAACATAATTAGACACAGCAGGGCCTTACCATTTCTAGGCAATTCTGATTATGTCTCATAGCTTAGAAAAATCATCTCCCTCATCACACCAATCTGCCCACACAGCATCTCCGACAGTGCACCGCCAACTCACCGCAATCCCAGAAAATATGTTCCCAATTATGTCTTTCTTCTCTGTCACACCTCCATTTGCTGTTTACCTTAGGAAAAATTATCTGGAACCTACTTGGGGTATAAAAATATCTATGTTCATAGGTTCATAGGTTCATAGGCTGGTACTAGGCTATCGGCCCTAGGACCTATACAAGTCTAGAATTAACAATTCCCTGGATATTTTCTTCCCAAAATATTTACTTCCCTGGACCCCTGTCTAGCAGGGTGACTGACATGATCCCGGGGTGAATTTCCTATCTCCCATCCAATCATCAAGGTTCCTTTTGAAGGGGGTCATTGAGGTGCTCTGCTTGACATGTATGGGCAGTCTATTCCAGAGTATGGGGAATCTCTGGGTCAGGAACCTATCCCTCCAGCATGTTTTGTGCATTGTGATGACAAAGTCTAGATCCCTGGAGTGTGTGGCTCTGAGGGATTTGGATTTCTTTAAGTGGAGCATGTCCAACAGCTCAGGGTTTGACATGGCCTTGTATATTAAGCAGAGATTGCCTCTGAGTAGACAATATGCCACAGACTATAGCTGGAGTTTTTTTAGATGGTCAGCACAGGGCATCTGCTTTAGGCCTGTGATTCTTTAGTGAGGTATTTCTGCAGCCTTTCCAGCTGTTGCAGATGTCTTGTGAGGTACACACCAAATGGGGCATTGTACTCTATAATAGCTCTAATGAGGAACAATGACCTCCTTTTGTCTGGTTAAAAAGCCCTTAATGATGAGGTGTGCCACATAGAAGGATTTCCTGACTGTTGTGGTGATGTGGTTATCGAAGGTGAGATGACTGTCCACCTGTGTCCTTAAGTCTCTCATCACACTTTCGGTGTTTACTGTACTGCCACCTATGTGGTAATTCATGGGTACATGTTTTTTCCCAAAGGGGATAACTATACATTTCTTGGCATTAAGCTTGAGCCCATGGCTGTAAGCGCCTTTTGTAGACATTTCAAAGCAAAAATCCCAAATCTTCTAGATATTTGGGAGACATACATATATCCTCCCATTGTTTATTTGTGAATTGTTTATCCAATCTCTCTTCCAAATCCTTTCTAACCTCCTCTGATTGATTCTTATAGTTTTCATGCAATATTTTATATGCTGTACTAATTATTCATTTTGTAATGGCAGCTTCTGTTCGAGATTCTACTAAAAACTCTACCAGTGCTGGTCTTTTGTTTAGGATCCCTATTTCTTTCTCTTTACCTATAATCTGATATCAGTGTTTGATATGAAGGGCAATCTCTAACCTGCAGTCCAAATAAATTCTTGGTGTCTTCCCATTCTATTACCTTTCCCTCTCTAGTTATTTGCTCACAGTACCTTGGTTCCTTTGCCATTTTTCTCTAATAAATTCCATCCCCCTCTTGCCTGTTGTCTATACCCCTAATTGCAATGATCCCTACTGGCAGAATCTCCTTTTTGAATTCCAGTGTTGGCTTAGTTCTTAGGATACTTTCCGCTACTTTATAGATATAATATTCTGTATGATTACTGTTATTCTCCTTAAACACCTTCATCGAAATCCCAGTCTCTCCTTGTTTCTTGAACTTCCTCTGTTTCATCATCATCCCTTTCCACTTTGAATTATAGTTTTCTTCTTGTGCTATGTATCGGAGCCTTAACTGTGTAGCTCTGAAATACCTCTTCAAAACGGGTGATCCCAGTCTGCCCTGCTCTACTGGAAGAATAAACTTATCCCAGTTGACTTTTGTCATCTTTCCTTCCCAGATAAAGTCCTTCAGCTCTTTATTAATTGCTATCCACAACGTCTCCTCTGATTGATAAAAATATGCCTGTCCTGTATATAAGACTAATGGGACTAAAAACATTTTAACTGTTTGTATCCTACTATCCATATCCATATAACAAAGCTTCCATTTTCTCAGTTGTTGTACTATCCTTTGTTTAGTCTCTTCCCACATATCCTTAGCTGCCACACCAGAATCATTTTTAATCCATACTTCTAAATATTTCATTTTATCATCTCCTCATAAATATGGCTATTGGCGAACCAATTCATATTGCCTTTGTTTTAGCTTCATTAATTTTATATCCTGAAAAGATCTGAAACTGCCTCAAAATGCTCCACAACACTGTAATGTCTCTTTCTGGTTTTGTTATGTATAAAGTAATACCATCTGCAAATACAGACAGATTTTCTTGACTACCTTGCCAATTATAACTTTGAATTTCTTAGTCCCTTATTTTCTTTTAAAGCTAAAATCACACTGAAGTATTCCAAAAATCACAGATAAAATCACACAAGCGCTTTCGCTCAGGCAGTCCTGAGCTTTATCAAGTGAAAACAAAATGCAGTATGCATGTTGGCTTATTCTTACTTATTTCGTATACATGCTCATAAACCCGTTTCTGCCTTTTACAAACATTCCCTAACCTGTACACAGATGTCACTAAAGTTTTTAGTGTTGGAACAAGTTATGTGCAACATTAGGGGAGGTGACTGGGAAACATCTTTAGAATACAGGGAATTATTATGGCAATTAAGGCTTGATGCCTCTAGGGCCCTGGGGTTAAATGACACCATCAGTATAAGCAGCGTGCTTAAATTAAGGAGAGCTAAGCTATAAGTTAACATGTTATGGAATTTCTTTTTGGCAACCAAGGCTGTAACTTATATGTATATTTTTAGTCTATATTTATATTTATATGGTCATTTATATTTATATATTAATTTAAGACAGTCATACTTACTTATTTATATATGTATTATTATGTACATTTTTAGAGTAGAGTAATGTTGACACATCTTTAACAATGTATTAATTTTTCGACAATATAAAATGATTTTTGACAGGGTAGATATCATGGAGTTAAAAAAAGTGAAGGAAAGACTGCAGTTTTAAGAAAATAAGGAGAATTACATTAGACTTGAAGAGACTACATAATATGGGTTCAAAACCATTTAACTATTAAATAATATGTATTTTTATTTTGAATTCTCATACATATGTTTTTTATAAAGTATTCTTTGTAAAGTGTTTGTAACATAGGAATAGCAACGTAGTTTTTAAAAAATAACGCTAAAATGCTACACGATTTATTTATTTAAAGTTTGGTTTTTAGTTAGTAAGGAAGACAGATTTTGTTTAAACTAATTATGTAATTACACAACTAATTGAATCATTAGCCACTTGTAATGAATTGTATAAAGAAGTGTTTTGAATTTCACAAGGCATCTTGACAAAGCCTGGGAGGTCCCGGGTGAAAACGCTTGAGTTCAACTTGGTTCGTTGTGGAATTGTTTTGTGCTTATTTTTGTGTTTTGTGAACAACGTGCAGTTTTGAATTGTAGAAAGGCACAATAAATGTTTTTATTGCAAGCTGTCGGTCCATTTCGAAGGTTAATTTTACCTGGTTGGTAAGGCGGTTTCGTTTTGGTGGTCGTTACTCTATTTTATATATCCCGTTTTCCTTTATCTCTAGCCATATTGTAAAA
Organism: Protopterus annectens; assembly: GCF_019279795.1. Classification (NCBI taxonomy): domain Eukaryota; kingdom Metazoa; phylum Chordata; order Ceratodontiformes; family Protopteridae; genus Protopterus; species Protopterus annectens. Next base: position 1,627,413,571 of record NC_056731.1, on the reverse strand, counting down.
TGATCAGAAAATCCTGTTTCAACTACCTCCCCTTCTTCTATAACTAAACCTTCTGATACTATAAAACAGTCTATTCAGTTCTGTACATACCCTTTTTGTAAGTCCATAAATGTTTCTGTCCCAAAGTTTGAACTTACCACATCTTACAACTTCTAACATTTTTCTTATATAATTTCCTTTCTTTTCACGCTTGCCTCTTAAATCACAATTAGAGTCTCTTGTTATTATAATATTCATATTTATCACTACATATTCTAAAATCTGGTAAAAATAAGCCTTCCCTTTCTTTACAATTAGTATAAGCATATACTGTTATAATTCTATGTACTTGTTCTTTCCATTTTAAATCTACAATGGATAATGTTCCCATGTTGATAAACAAAATCAAAATATCAGCAAGGGATGACCGCAACCACCAATTTAATCACGACCGACAATTTTTATGTAACCTTACGTCTGTTGGTAAAGGCATTGATATTGGGTTGATATTCCAATAGATTTTTAATGTTGTTCCCTTTACAGAATACCATCTTGACACTCTTTCCTTGTAAGTTACTAAGGTCTGTAATGTCCCTGAAGATATTCCATTCACGTAGAATAATACTTCGAATAGTGCCTGAGTTGGCACTGTAATCAGTAATAAAAGCTTTATTAAAATCTGTCTGGGAATGTATAGACCCTGAAGTTTTTTCCAATTGCCCAATACCTAAGACGGGTCGATATTTGTCATTTCTACCCTCTTGGACTTATTGACAAATATTGTTGATAAAGTCTACAGGGTAGCCCCTTTCCTGAAACATCCCAGTAAGTCTGGAACATTCATAGTGATAGTCCAAGTCATCGGAGGTCATACGGGATGTCCTGACAAACTGGCCCTTAACAATCCTTCTTTTTTGTTATCCTGGATGTGAACTATTGTAATGGATACAATTATTGGAAAAAGTAGGTTTTCTATAGATGTTAGATCTAAAACCTTCTTCCTGAACATTAAGGGACACATCTAAATATTGCACCGTTCCTAGATGTACTAGATAGGTGAAATTCAAAAAGTTAGTAGTGGAATTTAAATATTTCATAAAATCCACTATTGTATCATTAGTACCTGTCCAAAAGATACAAATGTCATCCAGAAATCTGGAATAAAATATCCAGCTGTTCTTATATCCACTGTTTATAACAAATTTCTTCTCCCAAACTGATAAAATAATATCAGCATAAGTGGGTGCACAATTGGCACCCATGGCCACTTCTGAGGCCTGTTTAAAATATTCTCCTGAAAAATAAATGAAATTGTTATGTAACACTAAATCTGCCAGTTCTAAAATTAGAAAAATATCATTCTCGCTGGCCCTAGGGCACTCCCTAAGGGCTTCTTCAAGCCAAAGTAATCCTGTTTCATGGGGTATAACGGAAAAAAGATCAATCACGTCTATTGTGAGAAACCGTAGGTTGGGTACATTAAGCTCTGGTGTAATTTTGCTCAAGAATTCCCATGAATCCTTGAGCAAGTAATGTTCCCTAGGCCACAAGATTTTAAATTTCCAATCCAGAAATTTTGAAAGGGGTGAAATCTTTGATCCCTGGGCAGCAACAGTAGGCCTTAATAGTGGGTCTGTAATGTCCTTATGAATCTTGGGTACCCCAAATATACAAGGTTCATAGGTTCATAGGTTGATACTAGGCTATCAGCCATAGGGCCTATACAAGCCTAGCCATAACAATTCCCTGGCTGTTTCTTCCCACATTATTTACTTTCCTGGACCCCTGTCTAGCAGGGCGACTGACGTGATCCCTGGGGTGAATTTCCTTTCTCCCATCCAATCGTCAAGGTTCCTCTTGAAGAGGTCCAAAGAGGCACTCTGCTTGACATGTATGGGCAATCTATTCCAGAGTCTGGGGAGTCTCTGGGTCAGGAACCTATCCCTCCAGCATGTTTTGTTTATTGTGATGACAAGGTTTAGATCCCTGGAGCGTGTAGCTCTGAGGGATTGGGATTTCTTTAAGTGTAGCATGTCCAACAGCACTGGGTTTGACATGGCCTTGTATGTTAAGCAGAGATCGCCTCTGAGTAGACGATATGCGACAGAGTATAGCTGGAGTTTTTTAAGGCGGTCAGCGTAGGGCATCTGCTTTAGGCCTGTGATTCTTTTAGTGAGGTATTTCTGCGGCCTTTCCAGTTGTTGCAGATGTCTTTAGAGGTACATATCAAATGGGGCATTGTATTCTATAATGGGTCTAATGAGGGATGAGTACAGTGGGACAATGACCTCCTTTTTTCTGGATGAAAAGCCCTTCGTGATGAAGTGTGCCACATAGAAGGATTTCCTGACTGTTGTGGCGATGTGGTTATCAAAGGTGAGACCACTGTCCACCTGTGTCCCTAAGTCTCTTATCACACTTTCTGTATTTAGTGTACTGCCACCTATATGGTAATTCATGGATACATGTTTTTTCCCAAAGGGGATAACAATACATTTCTTGGCATTGAGCTTGAGCCCATGGCTCTGGCACCAAGCATCTGTTTCTGTAAGGCCCTTTTGTAGAGTATCCACATCATTTGGGGATTCAATAATGGCTCCCAGTTTGCAGTCATCTGCAAACTTTGTTAGCCAGAGTCCCTTAGTGTTGACCTGTACTTCAGAGAAGTAGATGCCAAACAAGAGCGGCCCCAGGACTGAACCCTGAGGTACTCCACTTGTCACTTGTCTGGAGCTGGATTTGGAGTCGGCTACTTTTACAGTGTAAGCCATTTAGCAACCCATTGGGCGACATAGGGATTAATGCCCAACTTAGTAAGTTTATCTATGATTCCAGAGTGGGGGATGGTGTCAAAGGCCTTGGCAAGGTCTAGATAGGCTGTGTGGACCACCTTACCCTTGTCCATGGCTCTGGAGACTGATTCAAACAAGTCAATCAGGTTCAGGAGACAAGATCGGCCCTTCACAAACCCAAACTGGGTGGGGTCCAGTGTTTGAAGGTTGCCAATGTCTTTGTTTATAAGTTCCATGATAATACACTCCATGGCCTTGCAGATAAGGCTTGTCAGACTGATGGGACGGTAGTTTCTGGGATCCAAGGTGGATCCCCCCTTGTGGATTGGGATAACTGTAGCTCTGCGCCACTCAGTGGGCATGAAACCTGAGGTGAGGCTATGATTAAACATGACACTTAGGTGAGGTGCCAGTTCATATTGTAGTTCATGTAGTACACAGCCCGGGATGTCATCTGGTCCCATGGATGCTGTATTCTTGGCTTTAGAGAGTGCGTTTTGTACCTGTGTGGCCGTTATTACTGGAATGTGGCAATCTTCCAGTATTGAGATGGGCCATTTAGGGGGTGAGAGGGGGTGAAGTTGGCACTGAATCGATCTGCCAGGATATTGGCAATATCCTTCGGATCAGTATATTTAATGCCATTCTGTTTTAGCTCAGAGCAGATCTGAGCATTGCCATTTAGATTCTTGACATAGTTATAGAATGCTTTGTGGTTGTCTTTGGAATCTTTGGCAATTTTATTTTCGTAACTAGCTTTGGAAGATTTTATGAGGCATCTCAGTTTCTTACTGAGGCTAGTAAGGGAGTTTTTTGCATCCTGGGATTTTCCTCTTTTCTGCAAAAGTTTCTTCCTTTTGTTGTAATGTTTGTTTATGGCAGGGGACCACCAGATTGGCTTCCTTTTTTTGGATGAGAGCATTTTGGTTTTATTTGGGATGGCACAATTCATGCATGAGTGGATGTGCTCATACAGTGCCTTAGTGTAGGATTCAGCAGTTGAACTTTCAGTTCCCGTCTGTATGGGTGTCATGAAGTTTGTCACTTCTGACTTGAGTAGCATGAAGTTGGCTTTGGAGAAGTTTTTTATGGTGGTTTCTTTACTGGGGGTGGGGGTGGGATGTGGATGTTAAGGGTGATTAGCTTATGGTCAGACCTGACTAACGAGGGGGTGACCATAGGTATGGAGCATTGATTTCCCATGTTGGTAATGACCAGGTCTAGGATATTGGAGCCTCTGGTGGGACTATGGATTAGTTGATCCAGGGTGTTGGAATTCTTGTTTTCTAAATAGCTGTATACACTATAATCAATAACTCCTTGATCAAACATGTCCTTAATAGCTAAATCTATTTTTTGATATGAAATATGAATTTCATTGATAGAAACAGGAGTGTATCATGAATAGTCATTTAATACTGCATACATTTTGCTTTCATACATGATTTTATCCATAAGGACAGTTCCACCCCCCCTTATCTGGTTCCATAACCCTGATGTTTGAATTGTGGCGCAATTCAAAAAGTAAGGTGTTTTCTTCCGCAGTCAAATTAGCAGAAAATCTATTTTTTCTAGTATAATTTCTTATTTGTTGTTCCATTCTATTTTCTAGATTCCTTAATTGGGGGTGTAAGGGAGGGTTGTAAATACTAGACCTGAAAGGAAAAAAAGAATCAGTCTGTATATTAGGGCCTAACAAGTTCTCCAGGTTTAGTTTTCTTATAAACATTTTAAGATCTAATATAACCTTGGTGATGTTACTGTTCCTTTGCAGTACATATTTAAAACCTTTGGTAAACAAATCAAAAAATGTATCAGTTATTACAAGGTCACTGTAATTGTATATGTGATAACCTGCTCTGCTATGGACACAAGTATTATCACCATCTGGTTCACCCGTAGTGTCTAATGTCCCCTGTGCCAGTTCTGATTCCTGTTTTGATTCACATTCCTGTTGCCCCCCCCCCCCCGTAAGGGTGATGTACCGGGGGAAAATGGTTAGTATCCTGTTGGTTACGCTGTTTGCATTTTCTCTCAGACCTCCTAGGTAGCGGTTCCTGGCCTAAATCCATTACCTCTGTGTCTCCATATTCTTCACTCCCAGGTGTTGATTCAAAAACATTGGGATTATAATCATATTGGTTTTTACCAAAACGTACAGGTGGAGGTGCTGGGTACTGGTGCCCCTCCTGATATTCCTTAATATCCCTGCTAAGCTTTTTCTACTTTCTTTGAAGTATTTCTTCACATTTTTTATCAACCTGTGTTCTAATATTGTAATATTTTTTTCTTTTCAGATTCAACATTAAACAATAAATTATTAACCACAACTTGGTTGTATCTTTCTATGTCCTTATGCAGTTTTACAATATCTTTTTCATTTCTATTAACAATAGCTTGTACAATTTCAAATCCACAGTTATCAAATGCCCTAACCAATTCTTTGTAAAAGTCACTGCCAGCTATGACATTATTAGGGTATTTGAACAAACAGAGTCCTTTAGGTACAATCCGTTTATTAAGGCATTCATTCAGGTACATGTTATCCAGTTGTAAACTTCTGTACCTGTGTAACGACACCTGTAGTGCCACCAAGGAGTCTGAAAAAGTCCTATTGTCATCTGTGGAACTAGAACTGTCTTCGTAGAATTTAAAAATAGGCTTGTCCTGAAACCAGTCCTGGAAAGAAAAGGAAGGTGTTGAACGTTCATTACCCAAAACACGAGGTTTGTCCAAACCATTGCTTGAAGCTCGCATGGCAAGTGGCATCCTGCAAAAATCAGTAGATGGAATACTGCTTCCGCAGTCGGGTTGTTGGACCAAACCATTTTCACATTCCACCAAGGGAGGCTCAAGATTGTCTCTGCCTTCCGAATGGGTAATATCCCTGTTGCCAGTTACAATAGATCTTAGCTTTGTCCCAAGGGCAAAAGAGGATCGATAAGTTGACTTAATTGGCCAGTTAATTTGCATATTTTGCCCACTTCTGAGTGAAAAGCAGGCTCAACATTGTCCGTGGATTTGGTCTCTCCCAACCGAGTATCCATGCCGAAAATCAACCAAAAACAAAAACGGATGCTCAACTGATATAAAACGACCAACAAAATCAAAATATCAGCAAGGGATGACCGCAACCACCAATTTAATCACGACCGACAATTTTTATGTATGCTTACGTCTGTTGGTAAAGGCATTAATATTGGGTTCATATTCCAATAGATTTTTAATGTTGTTAACTTTACGGAATACCATCTTGACACTCTTTCCTTGTAAGTTACTAAGGTCTATAATGTCCCTGAAGATATTCCATTCACGTAGAATAATACTTCGAATAGTGCCTGAGTTGGCACTGTAATCAGTAATAAAAGCTTTATTAAAATCTGTCTGGGAATGTATAGACCCTGAAGTTTTTTCCAATTGCCCAATACCTAAGACGGGTCGATATTTGTCATTTCTACCCTCTTGGACTTCTTGACAAATGTTGTTGATAAAGTCTACAGGGTATCCCCTTTCCTGAAACATCCCAGTAAGTCTGGAATGTTCAAAATGATAGTCCAAGTCATCGGAGGTCATACAGGATGTCCTGACAAACTGGCCCTTAACAATCCCTCTTTTTTGATATCCTGGATGTGAACTATTGTAATGGATATAACTATTTGAAAAAGTAGGTTTTCTATAGATGTTAGATCTAAAACCTTCTTCCTGAACACTAAGGGACACATCTAAATATTACACCATTCCTAGATGTACTAGATAGGTGAAATTCAAAAAGTTAGTAGTGGAATTTAAATATTTCATAAAATCCACTACTGTATCATTAGTACCTGTCCAAAAGATACAAATGTCATCCAGAAATCTGGAATAAAATATCCAGTTGTTCTTGTATCCACTGTTTATAACAAATTACTTCTCCCAAACTGATAAAATAATATCAGCATAAGTGGGTGCACAATTGGCACCTATGGCCACTCCTGAGGCCTGTTTAAAATATTCTCCTGAAAAATAAATGAAATTGTTATGTAACACTAAATCTGCCAGTTCTAAAATTAGAAAAATATCATTCTCACTGGCCCTAGGGCACTCCCTAAGGTCTTCTTCAAGCCGAAGTAATCCCGTTTCATGAGGTATAACAGAAAAAAGATCAATCACGTCTATTGTGAGAAACCGTAGGTTGGGTACATTAAGCTCTGGTGTAATTTTGCTCAAGAATTCCCATGAATCCTTGAGCAAATAATGTTCCCAAGGCCACAAGATTTTAAATTTCCAATCCAGAAATATTGATGTTGATAAAGTTACATGTACTATCTTTTCTGCATTTCTACAGAATATAACTATTCCAGAACATCTCACACTTCCCAAATTCCAGATTATCTCTGCTCCCCATAGTTTCTCCATTCATAATTTTTCTTCATTTGTTAAAAACCTTATGTCTCCTGAAAAGAGTCAATATAATTTCATCTGCATCACAATGTATTGCATCACTCCAAAATCCATATTCTTCTTACTATAGTCTTAATACTATTCACTTTTACAAAAAGCTAATTAGTAGGCTAGCTTTCTTAATAAGCCATTTTAAGCCTATCTAATTTCTCCCTCAAAGGTGAGAATCAAACAATGTACCTTGTGTTGGTGAGTCAGACACCTTACCCATTGTATCAACCCCCAAACATTAGCTGTATATATTCTTTTTCATCCATTTCCTTTTGTTTTTCTTTTGTATGTGTCCCTTCAAATTTTCTTTTTCTGTATTTTATCCTTTTACCAATTGAATCCTTTTTTTTCTTTTACTACCTCCCAGTTTATGTCTTCTTCATTGCTTATTTCAAAGCTTATTTCTATGTCCCCTTTATTGTATTTTTCTCATCTAAATTTTCTTCTATTTTTATTATTTCTAAAATGTTTTTTTCTTTATATATTTCTATTTATTTTTCCTCACTCTTTCTTTTTTTTGCAATCCATCCATAAATGTACAATTTTGTTACATTTATAACATTTTAATTAACATTGTTGCATTTGTCCCATTTCCCCACAAATACAATATTGTCTTTTGTCATAGTCAAATGTCCCTCTTTTCCACACAAAAAAAAATGTTTTGGGTTGTCCCCAGTATTTTACAACACCTCTGTCCCTCACCTTATTTATCATGCTTGGCATATGTACTATTTTGTTCTGTTTCTATTTTTAACACAATATTACAGTCCCAGCCACCAGTCCATAAACCCTTTTATCATAAATGTTTTCAATGTCCAGTACTTATTTACATACATTTTTCAAATGTCCTTTCAAAGTGTCTCTTTCTATCTCTGTTCGAAATGGTACATGAATTTTGTTTTGTTTTTTTTTTTGTTTCCCTGTTTATTTATTTATTTATTTGACATTTGTTAACCAGTTAGTCCAATTGAGCCAGCAGCCCATTTTCAGGGAGACCCGAGGAGAAAAGCTCCAGTACAATAAAATACAAAACATTCGGCACATACTTTTGAGATTAACAATATAACAAAAATCGGTGATCACATAGAGTAGAACAGAAAATTAATTAAAATAAGACAGACAATTACATAGAGAGCTGAGAACAATATAAAGCCATTATATAGAAGTGATGTTACATTGAAAAGTAGATACAAAAATAAATTATATACAGGTGTTCTTAAGTGTCATGTAACTATATAAGTAAAGATATTTGCCTAGAATGTAGCTGCCATATGAACTGTTGGTGTTCTAAAGTTATATATGATTCCAGTTAGAGTGAAATAGAAATAAGGGCGATTAGAGTTGTGAAAAAAAGAAAAGAAAGATGTTGCATGAGTGATTGGGGGGTTATGTAGGTATTTATGTTAAATGTTTTTATCACATAAAGATTCCATGGGTTACAGTCTTTTTCTCATATTCGCCAAGAAATTTTTCCATTAAAAAAAAATAATCAGTCTCAAATATAATGTCACAAAATGCCTCTTTGTTAATAAGTGTTCTTCCATCATGTGCTTCTACATCCAGAGGAGCTATTAAATTGGCCTACACATCATACTTGTCCATTTCTTTGTCTTCTTTACTTTGACTACTTACTACATGCTTCCATGTTTTATTTTCTTCTGCATTCTTTTCTGCTACTCCCCTTTTGCCTTCTTTTACTTTCTCTGTATATGTTTTCTTTTTTATGTCACCACTCTTATTCAGGATTGTCTCTGCATCCTCCTTTCATATTTTCTCCACAATGTCCTCCCAGAAAACATCTACTTCACATTCTGGCTCACAATGCGTCACCATTTCTTTAATTAAATCGTCCTGCAACCCTCCTGAATGGAAGGTGCAATTATGCATCCATTATTTGCTGACTCATCTCCATCAAACAGATTTCTTTCAAACTTCTCCTCAGAAACCTGTACAGATTCTCCGGTCACAGTGTTTGCTTTCTCTTCCATTCCTTTAACAACACCATCATCTCCTTCTCTCTCCATCTGCCTCCCTGTTTCTTCAGGCTGCCTCTGCACCTGGAATGGAAACAGGATGTATTCTTGCAAAATTGGTCCCACTCACAACAATGACAAGTAAGAGAAGTTCCCTGATACCCTGGCCAAATTTCACCTATTAGTATAAATAGAACCTTAGGTCACTCCTGAAAAGAATCAATATAATTTCAACTACATCACAATGTATTACACCACTCCAAAATCACGATTCTTCTTTCTATATTCTTAATATTATTCACATTTACAGAAAGCACTCCAAAATTTTCATTTTCCCTAGATTCATGGTCTCATGAGTGAATTGCTAACTACTAGGCTAACTTTCTTAAGAGCCTATTTTACACCTAACTAATTTCCCTCCCAAAGGTGATAAACAAACACTGTACCTTGTGTCTGTGAGTCAGACACCTTAACCAATATATCATCCCTGAAAATTTACCTGTATATATTCTTTTTCATCCATTTCCTTTCTTTTTTCTTTTGAATCTGTTCCTTTAAATTTTCGTTTCGTGTCTTTTACCAATAAAATTATTTTTTTTTTCTGAAAAGAGTCTACCGGCTTAGTGGGACTACCCTGGTCAACAAAGGAAAAATAAGTAACTAAATACATAGCTCAGATGCATATTGATTTTATAGCCTGCAATCATGTTTTAATATGATGTAATTCTTCTTTGACTCCACCTGTCTTCTTTTCTTCCTAAGGGAACTAGAGCCCTGAGTATTTCCATGAACTTTTCAGCAAACTTCCAGTTCTTCAGCCTACTCTGTATTGACCATAGAGCCTTTTTTTACAGTCTTGAATACTAGTGTAAATGAGCAGCATAAAGAAACATTCCCTTCCAGGAATTAAGAATGCATCTATTTTCCAAGCCTTTTTGTAAAATGGCCTGGAAGAGTTTAGATAGGAGGCAAAGAGATCCCCTTTGGAAAATCTTCACTGGTGGACTGTCTTGGTGTAGCATCCTCTCTTGAAGGACTATCTTGTATCCAGTCAAGGGGTTTGCTACTGTATTTTGCTCAGATGGAATGTAACTTGGCTGTAGGGCAGCTTCTGTCACTTACCTCTCTTGTCAGCTGCTTCTTCTTCTTCTTAAGCTGGGGAAGGACTGCAACTGGGAAATGAGATGACATGGTCACTTGCACCATGTCCCTCAGATGTCTATTTTTAGAAATTCTTGAAGGTAGTTAAGCTAACCCTGACTGTGACTGGTCTTGATATAAAAGAATGAAAAACAGGGCATGATTTAACTCTGTGTTACTCTCCTAAACAAAAAACACAACTGTAGTGATTATCTTTATAAGGAATTTGCCTTCCACAGGTATGCTTGCCCTTTCTGGCATACATATGATATGATTTCAAGTAAATCTTTAGATAAGGCAGAAGGGTCCACAAGAGGGTATATAGCTGTCTAATGTCTGAGTAGCTGAAGCTGACCACCAATACTACAAGCTGCAAAGCTGACATAAGTCTTCATGGGTATATTAACTGCAAGAAAGTTCTGAGTTTTGGTGGGTCTGTACATTCCTCTTATACCAGCTCATCCTCTTGTGCTAAGGGTAGACATATGTCACACAAAGAAGGAGCCTGAAGTTTTGTAGACTGGGCAGATATATGGTATCCTAGGCATGATATGATCAATATTGTAATAGTTACTACAACAGTAATCTGATGAAGAACATCTGTTATAGATAATTATCAGCCATAGTTTTCAACACAGAACAATATAAGCCTTACATTAAACCACTGTCCATTTAAATATAATGCATGATATGTTTTTAACCAAGTTAGTTATGCTGTTTTTTTGTAAAGTAAAAGTATTATAACATATAAGAATTTTGAGTTACAGAAACTTGGACAGCCCATCAGTAAACATTTCTGAAAAAAACAGTATAAGAAGATTTATATTTTGATTTATTAGATAGAATTGTTACATTTTAAAGATCCATGAATGTAAAAGGAAGACTTTTTGTTAGAAAAATATATAATAGTAATATGCATGCTTAGTGCACTCAAGGTTTAAAAGGGTTAATACATTTATTCTGTTCACATTGCATGAATCTGCACAGCTATTAGAAACTTAACAAGAGACATTTCATTTCTGCTAATGTCATGAAACTTAACAAAGAGATATTTCATTTCTGCTTATGCCATGAGAAAATATGCAGCTGCTAGAAGCTTTGATAAAGAAAACAATAGATGCTTGAAAGTATAAACCATAGTCAGCATTACTTGTACCAAAGCTAGAAATGTACCTTGAATCTAGACAAAATGTAACACATGTATTAGAACTGTACAATTTAAGAATTAAAAAGTTAAGGTGGGCTAAAATAAGCCAAAGGCCAGGTTGTTTTTCTCAAAATGTTTTTACAAGACGGCAAATAATCTGACCATGTCAGCAATACGTCTGGTAACATTTTCTGTGAAACATACAGAAAGCTGTGTCCAACTACGTCAGCAATAGAATAGTAACATTTTCTGTGTGACATGAAGAGACCTGTATAAGAATAACATACTGATCACCAAAGGGCCAGACAAATCCTGTGCCTACATGCTTTGTCTCCTTGCTGCAAGTAATAAAGGGTGCCTTGCTTGAACCTAACGTGCATTGGTCTTTGAATTTTTTTCCTTTTACAGATTGGTCCTTCGGACAGGAACCCTCTCTTCACCTCGGATCAGATGGCCAGGTGGTTGAAACCGTACGGGGAAGAAACCAAATCGGTTCTTCTTATATGGAAAGTCTTCTGACTGAATTGTCATTCAAAAGAGGCCAGCCACTTTCTGATTTGTGACTGAAGGACAGGTCTCCACGAATCGGTGATCAATCACGTAGGCTCAGGTAAGGTGAATCTACTTTTTTCTGTTTTCTGTTTTAGATCAGGGACTAGAAGTGTATTGTTTTTGTCAGATTGTATTTTTGTAAGTCAGGGACAAAAAAGATTACTGTCTTGTCATAGATCAGAAGAAACAGAATAAGTAGGCAGTCATTCTGAAGAGACTATAACAAAATCCGTGGTACCACGTTAAAAATTAAGAGAAGTTACGTAACGATCAAAGGGTAAAACAAAATGGGTAATAATTGCACAAAAAGACCCCAAAACCCACCGTTAACGGAAGACGCAAAATATATGCAGTCGCAGCACACCGACAATATTAGATATTATTCAAAATGGGTTAATAAATACGAATTTGACAGAAAATTAGAAAAATCCTCGCTTATCAAACTTATCAAACAGCTCAAAAATTATTCCAAGGGTCGGGTAAAAAAGCAACGTCGATTAGGAATTCCTCAGGCACACAGGTGGCTGGAGGAAGTAAACCATATGGAACAAAAAACAAAGATTCAAAAGCAATGTTTTTAGATAAGGAGGATAATAACTTAGTAATAGCATCAGCACTTCCGCCTCCCTTACCAGAATATGAAGCAAGTGAACAGGTTGGTCCACCCCCACTATATCCTGTAGTCACTGAAGATAGAGTATTGTGAAATTAAAACTGACTAAAATTAGAGATCCCATCATGACCAGGTCCCGAACAAAGGCAGGTAATTCAGAAGAAGGTATCGAGTTATGGCAAATAGTTAAGAATTCACGATCTATAGGTGAAGAAGAAGAAATATGCCCGCTTATAGAAGTATCCAATCCAAAGGCAGGTCAAGACAATCAGGACCCAACTATCTTAGTGTATAGACCTTGGACTCCGGAAGATATCCGGAAAGCCACTGAGGGAATTCCCCATCCAAAGGTTAATTTCAGAAAATTCTCAGAAGATTTACAAGGAATGAGGTTGAGTTATAACCTAAATGGAGAAGAAATAGAAAAAGTAGTTAGACAAATTGTAGGGCCAGATTGGTACATGATTAGTGGGAACTGGAATCCCTGTGACGCTGCACAAAGACCCCTCCCACATAGCAGCACAGAATTAGACACCAGAGTAAAAGATCTTACAGACCGCATCTCTGAAAAATGGAAACCTAGGGCAGACTGGACTTGCATTAATCAATGCATCCAACAAGAAGGTGAAACAATTGATCGGTATTTTGCCAGATTGTTAGAATGTTTTAATAACCACTGTGGAATGCAGGTTCCTGAAGATCAAACACAAGATTCCCCATATGAACAGCAGTTAAACAATGCATTTTTAAAAGGCAGTAGCATGCCTATAAGCAGTTTTATTACAAAACACATGGTAGACCATCGTACAAGCAGGTTACAATCATTACTTGAATATGCTAGGCATGCCGAAAGGCATTTTGATAGCAAAAAGAAAAAGAAAGCTCAAGTATTTTCTGTAGAAGATAGAGCAGAAGTTTATGTAGTACAGTCTGGGAAAAAGGGCAAGAAAAACGCGCAGGGAAACAAACAATCTGATCAGCGATCAGAGGACTTTGAAGGGCGGAAAAAAAAGGGAGAATGTTTTAAATGCGGTAAAAAGGGACATTTGGCAAGGGATTGCAAGAAAAACAAGAAGGCAACAACGGAAGACAAGTGAGGACTGTCTATATTGTAGTCAAGAATCACTAGAAGGGGCTAGTGAAGAAAGGACAAATGAGAATCTGATAGAGGGAGTAGAGGAATTGCAGGAAGTTAGTGACAATGAAGAAAATGAAATATTAGACCTAGCTTTATTGAGCTTGGAGCTGTATTTAGCAGACATGAAACCAGAAGTTACACTCTTGGTAGAAGGGAGGGAGGTCAAATTTTTGTGTGACTCAGGGGCATCACGAACCCTGATACACCCTTCCAAACTGCCAGAAAACACAGAGTCACCTGATTACATACTGGTCAAAGCAGCTAATGGACAGCTGTATCGGGAGCCTCTCTCCCGTAACATGGCAATAACTGATCCAGTTTCAGGATTAACACAAAGAAGCAAAATTGTAGTTTCTACAAAATGCCCAGTAAACCTCTTGGGCAGAGACCTCATGCAGCTATTTGGCATAGCAGTAGTCCCGACCATGCAGGGTATGGAAGCACAGTGACAAATTAACACCTTTGTAGTGCAATCGGAGGTGAAATGTTTTATTGGTACAGCCAGGACTTGGTTACAACTGGTCCAGGGACTGTGACCAAAGAGTTAATGAACCTAGCCATCAGCAAGTTCCCCTCCCTTGACATTGATAAGCAGCACCTGTTGCACTGTACCCTGTATTATTGCAACATACCAGGACCTGATAAGGAATATGAGCAAGAGTTATTTAAGAATCATGCAAACAGATTGATATTGCGTAACATGTACTGGGACACAGAAGGGAACAGTGTAGCCAGCTGTTCATTGCCCCAGGAGTTCTTTGCACTTTATAAATCTAATCGATTACCACATGTTAGCTTAACCAAAAACAGAAATATAGAATGGGCAGACCTAGGAGAAAAAGTCACGAGATGGAAGAAACAGACAGAACTAGAACTGTCAAAACAAGGAATACAAGTACAAAAGTTGAATTGGATAACTCAGACCAACCCAGCTGTGCACTTGCAGTCTAGCGAGGACAGCTGATTGACACTCCTATTAAAGGAGGAAGAGAATGCCTTACAAGACATACCAGAGACTCTCTGGTCAACAGGGAAATCAGATGTAGGACTCATTCGTACAGCGAGACCAGTTACTATCACGCCAAAGTCAGCATTCAGACCACAAAAAAGACAGTATCCCTTAAGAAAAGATGCAGAGGCAGGGATAAAGCCTATTATAGCAACCTTACCTGAAGGAGGGATACTAGTAGAATCTCCCGATTCACCATGTAACACACCCTTATTTCCATTTAAAAAGGCCAATAGAGAATGGCGTATGGTCCAGGATTTACAAGTCGTAAATGATGGAGTAATACCAAGGGCACCCACGGTGCCAGACCCACACACCCTGTTGAATGATTTGAAACCTCAACAAAAGTATTTTTCCGTGGTAGACATCAGCAATGCGTTCTTTTCGATACCGATACACCCTGACAGCCAGTATTGGTTTGCATTTACATTTCAGGGGAAAAGGTATACAAATACGTGACTACCACAGGGATATTGTGGAAGTCCAACGATATTCTCACAAGAAATGGCAAGCAACTTGGCGAGATTCACCCCACCAAGAGGCAGTCAGATTTTGCTTTATGTTGATGACATCTTGCTGGCGGCCCCCACCCAGCAGAATTGTAGAAAAGATACCATAGCACTTCTATGATTTTTAGCCACTGAGGGACATAAGGTAAATAAAAATAAACTGCAGCTTTGGAAAAAACAGGTCAAATACCTAGGATATGTAATATCCAAGGAAGGTAGAATGTTAGATGAGGACAGAAAAATAGCAATTTTGCAAGCACCAAAACCCACTACCAAGAAGGAAATGATGTCCTTCCTGGGTACAACTAATTTTTGCCGGAGCTGGATTCCAAACTATGCCTTGGAATCTGCACCTCTGACTGACCTTATATATAAGAAGCCTATGGTAGTGCAGGATTTGTTACAATGGACACCAGAGGCAGAATCTGCCTTCTGTAAACTAAAGCAGTTAATAGCGTCCTCATTAGTTCTGGGATTGCCAAACTACTATAAACGTTTTTTCCAAACTGTAGATTGTAAGCAGGGTTACATGACATCAGTGTTAACACAACAGCATGGGGATAAGCAACGCCCCATTGCTTACTACTCATCACAACTAGACCCAGTGGCACAGTCCTTACCCCACTGTGTACAAGCAGTAGTTGCAGCTGCAATGGCAGTA
Source organism: Protopterus annectens (assembly GCF_019279795.1). Lineage (NCBI taxonomy): Eukaryota > Metazoa > Chordata > Ceratodontiformes > Protopteridae > Protopterus > Protopterus annectens. The sequence goes on along the minus strand of NC_056731.1, from coordinate 1,627,397,627 downwards.
CAGGCTTCAGCCTCAGTAGTCTTGTTCCACCCTCTCACTTTGAGAATACCTCATGCAGTCACGATTATTTTACTACAAGAAAAGGTGGCATATATTTCCCCTGCTAGGCATCTTTCCTGTATGACTATATTATTGAGCCAACCTCATATGACAATTGAATGATGCATGACTTTAAACCCTTCTACTCTGCTCCCGACCCCTGCAGATGGCACACCACACTGCTGCCTGCAGGTAATTGAGCAAAAGACACTACCTAGAAAAGATCTCATGGATGTCCCCTTGGATGATGCCGAGATGACATACTACGTGGATGGCTCATGCAAAAGTGTCCTGCAGGACAGAACCTAGTAGGATATGCAGTAGTCTCTGATACTGGGATTATAGAAGCAAAACCTTTACCACACAACTTATCTGCACAGGCATGAACTATGAACTATGGCAGCAGAATTGATTGCCCTGACATGGGCATGTACCTTAGCAAAGGGTAAATGTGTAAATATTTTTACTGATAGCCAGTACACTTTTTCTACTGTACATGTTTTTGCGCAACAGTGGAAAAACCGGGGAATGATAACATCTACTGGCAAACCTATAAATCATGTACAGTTTATTTTAGATCTTTTAGAATCCATTCAGTTACCTCAGAAAGTAGCCATTTGTAAATGCACAGCTCACACCAAGCAACAAGATAGGATTTCAAAAGATAATGCAAGAGCTGATACAGCTGCAAAATAAGCAGCCACAGAAGTATTTCTTTTAAATAAGGAATTACAACCCTCTGAAACTTTAGATCTAGATATGTTAAAAACAATGCAGACACTCACTACGCAAGCTGAAAAACAGCGATGGATAAAACGAGGAGCAATCCTTGAAAAGGGGCTGTACATCTCTAGAGAGGGAAAACCAATACTAATTTGTTTCGCTATGCAGCATTGTTGAGCCATGGGCAGTGCCATGTCTCAACAGGGGGGATGGTACAGCTTGTGAACCAGATGTTCACAACGTACGTATTTACAAACTACTCTAAAAAAATTTGTCTGATGTGTCAGATTTGTAACAAACATCATGCACAGGGGCGATAAAGCCCAAGCAAGGGAGTTTCCCCAAACCACCATATCCATTTCACACTATTTGTATGGATTTCATAGAATTGAACAAATGTGAAAATAAGAAGTATTGTATTGTCATTGTAGATATGTTTTCCAGATGGGTGGAAGCCTTTCCAACCAAAAATCCAGATGCAGCTACGGTGGCAAAAGTACTTGTCAAGGAAATCATTCCTAGGTTTGGTATTCCAGAAAGAATCTACAGTAACAATGGTACACACGTTGTAAATCAAACCATACAGCAGTTGAGTAAGCATTTTGGTATTTCTTTAAAAAATCATTGTGCATACCATCCGCAATCTGCAGGGCTAGTTGAAAGGCATAATGGTATACTAAAAAACAAATTGAGAAAATTAATAGCTGAGACAGGAAAAACTTGGTTGTACTGTTTACCCCTGGCACTGTTGAGCATGAGAACTGTCCCTACAGCAAAAGGTTTGACTTCTTTTGAAAAACTATTTGGAAGGGCTTATTATACACCCCAGTGGAAACTTCTCATGTCATCAGATCAGGAAGCTGATTTTACACTAGCTGAATATATGAAAAAGGTGTTGAGTTCTAAACATCTGTTGCAGTCAAATTCTGTTTCAGATAGAAAACAAACCAAAATATCAGAAGTGGCAGTGACGCCAGGAGACTGTGTGTGGATCAAAATCATCAAGCAAAAAAACTGGGCATCGCCAAGGTGGGAAGGTCCCAGCAGGTGCTTCTTTCGACACCCACTGCAGTCAAGATAGTAGAATGAGATTCGTGGATACACCTGATGCACTGCAAGCTGGTTAAGAACTTTGAGTTGGACAAAAATCTTACCTCTCCATCGGGGCCCTCAGCACAAAGTCTGGCTACAAAGGGGGGTCAGATCAACAGGACTGATCCGTTTCAACCCCAGTGGAGAAACCATCGGTGCTGAATGTCCTATTAGGGCAGAGAGTAAGAGCACATGTCCAAAGTAAAGATGAGGGAATCCAGTAAGATCCAAATACACCTACTTGGAAGAGCCGGAGAGAACAGAAATACAGAACAACTGTTTCCACAAAAGTATTGCATAACCATCCTGCCGACTGTACTAGTGACAATAATCTTTTTGTTGTGGCCATTCCTTTTCTCAGCCACACAAATTGAACTGAACAAGCATGCAGAGTGGCACCCGAACTTTAACACTTACCAGGCAATCAAATGTGTGTATGCTGAAACCTTCAATGTTTCGAATTGCTGGATTTGCACAGCTTTACCAACAACATATGGGGGGTTACTGTTAACCTAATTCATGATACATCAGATGTCACATCACAAGATAAAGTAGCATTGCACTTGTCTGTTCGACAGAAGGGAACTGTGTGTTTTTATAAGAATGATACAGTCAAGGTGGGTTGGAGCAATTGCAATGTGACTGTTCCCTATAGATGCTACACTAAACCTGATAACACCAGATCCTATTGCAACACGAGCTATGATACATTTGTTGAACTGATGCATAGGACAATTGAAGAAGTAAAACATAATGCTGACCTCTATAAGCAAATGTCCATAACTGGCAAAAAATGTTTCATGCAGAGTCAGGGTATAGTAAAGTTACTACTAAAGTAGAAGATTGTTACTTTATATGCGGTAGAAAAGCATATAAGTGGCTGCCTGAGAATTGGTTCCGCAGTTGTTTTTTGGGGTAGCTGGTTCCGGCCATATGATACACAGCAGTTTTACCTCAAGGGAAAATTCGGAATGTTCGAGAAATCAAGAAGCCTCTCAATCCACTGGGGCAAATCAATGCACGCTGGAAAAACCATCATGCTGTGGGCTCGGGGAACAATGGACTGTCACACATGGACTTGAGTGATACTGTTATACCGTGGGCAGGTGTACTGCCAGCATATGGAGCAACAAAATCAATCTGGGAACTGAGAAAATTGTCTAAGCTTCTCAAAATAATGAGCAATGCAACCTTTTCTGTCCTAGAATTGGTGACTGATGAACTGACTGCCATGAGAACAGTGGTGCTTCAAAATCGCATGGCTCTTGACTTCACCCTAGTGGCGAAAGGAGGTACATGTGCTTTAATCCAGGAGGAGTGATGTTCATATATTCCTGACCACAAACACGAGATAGACAACCATCTTGAGGTGATTCAGCAGGTGTCAGCCATGACCAAACCAGGACCAAATCCATTGATGGACTTTTTCCAGAAATTGTTTGGGAGTTGGGGCAGCATCCTGATGAACATTCTGATTGCCATCTGTGTAGGAATAATCCTACTGGTGGTATGTGTGTGCTGCATCCCCTGCATAAAAAGACTGATTAAAAATTTTGTAGACATTTCAGTTTCAGAAACCTTATACCAAGATGCTGAACTTGAAGAATTGCTAAAAAACTGAAAATGCTTTCATGAGCTTAAACTGAATGACTCTCTTAACTGCAAATCCTGAGCAGGAAGAGGTTAGGGGAAGAAAAAACTGTTTATGCTTATCTTGAAAGTAGAATAAAAGTATTAAAAGGGGGGAAATGTTAGAAAAATATATAATAGTAATATGCATGCTTGATGCTCTTGAGGTTTAAAAGGGTTAATACATTTATTCTGTTCACATTGCATGAATCTGCACAGCTATTAGAAACTTAACAAGAGACATTTCATTTCTGCTAATGTCATGAAACTTAACAAAGAGATATTTCATTTCTGCTTATGCCATGAGAAAATATGCAGCTGCTAGAAGCTTTGATAAAGAAAACAATAGATGCTTGAAAGTATAAGCCATAGTCAGTATTACTTGTACCAAAGCTAGAAATGTACCTTGAATCTAGACAAAATGTAACACATGTATTAGAACTGTACAATTGAAGAATTGAAAAGTTAAGGTGGGCTAAAATAAGCCCAAGGCCAGGTTGTTTTTCTCAAAATGTTTTTGCAAGACGGCAAATAATCTGACCATGTCAGCAATAAGTCTGGTAACATTTTCTGTGAAACATACAGAAAGCTGTGTCCAACTACGTCAGCAATAGAATAGTAACATTTTCTGTGTGACATGAAGAGAACTGTATAAGAATAACATACTGATCACCAAAGGGCCAGACAAATCCTGTACCTACATGCTTTGTCTCTTTGCTGCAAGTAATAAAGGGTGCCTTGCTTGAACCTAACGTGCATTGGTCTTTGAAGTTTTTTCCTTTTACACTTTTATATAAACATCTATGTATATTTTTTTGATTTTAATAATCTGCATCCACAGAGGTTGAATCAAGAGAGAACTGGCGCCAAGTTGTTTTTAAATTTAATACTTCTGCAAAGGACTGACTACTGGGTCTTAGAAATAAATGTAAATTTCACCTGTTAAATTAATGATCAATTTACAATCCTCTTAGAAGACCTTAGGTTACAAAAGGTATCCATGGTATCTCTTTTATTATTTTTAATAAAAGATAAATTTTATTCAGCAATAATTTTGGTATTATTTCACCTTCATTACCTACATTTTTTGTTAATGCCTTCTTGAGAAAGAAAAGTTCGAAAACCAGTAAGAATTAATATTAACCTATGTTCCAGTGACCAGTTTAAATTGACTGCAGCATTACTGAAAAACATTACACAGACATTAACCCCAGTGGCTCATTTGGATGAATTTTGCCTCAAAGCTCCAGGGTTTAGTCCTGACTAGCAGTCAGTATCTCTCTGTGAAATTTCCATGTTCTCCATCTGTCTGTGTGATTTCCTTTTTGTACTCCAGTTTCTTCCCACTTTCCAAAGAGATACTGGCTGACTGGCTATACTAAATTGCCCATATATGTTGCTTTTCCCCTTGTCCTTGTAGCCCAGTACATGGCTGAAGAGTTTCTAATCCAGTCCATTTACCCAGTTAACAAACATTAAATAAAATAACTGTCACAAAAACTTGATCTTTTGCATTACCTGACATTGTTATGCTACTAAAACAAGTCTCTGTTTTTCATCTGTTGTCTTGTTTTTTTCATCTGTGGTTTGTAAAGCATAAGGCAGTGCAGACTTCCCTTTTGCAAAAAAAAAAAAAAGAGAGAGAGAGAGAGAGAAAGATATGAATACTTTTCTGAAGTATTTTAATACCTTTGCGGTTTTTGAGATTTTTGCTGCCCTTCTGTAGGACTAGCATCGCCTGTTGTATACTCAAGTGTGCATCATTCACATATTTTCAATTGCACATCAGCTTTTCCAGTGGTACTGCTATTGTGGAATTTTAACTTCCCTGCTATGTGAATTTCTATGTGCAATGAATAGCCCTACTGTTGCTTGAAAGCACAAGATATGAGGTGACAGTAGATTTGTCCTTGTTGTGTACCAGTGTGTCAGCATAGTGAGGGTCAAGTATGCTGCAGTCTTGCTTGTGTAATTCATAAAACAAATAATAAGACCATCAGTACTAACTAACCCCTTCCCATACCCATACATTTTTTATGATTGCACTAAGGCAGCTTTACTACAGCAGCAGATGTGTTACATGGGTTGCAGTCACTTAGTGAAACAAGACTTTACAGGAAATCATCTACTGTACAATGGCAGAGACTGTGTTGCATTCATTCTCTCTCTCTCTCTTTTCGCCATTTCATAGCATGTGGCACATCGGCCAATGAGCACCCCTCCAGGCATTTGCTCCTGTAACAGTTAGGTTTTCTACAGGGTCAAGTTCCTAGTGCGGTGCCAAACCCTCCTCAGAAGGCACACCATAGACTCACACACACACACACACACACACACACACACACACACACACACACACACACACACACACACACACACACACACACACACACACACACACACACACACACACACACACACACACACACACACACACACACACACACACACACACACACACACACACGCACACACATACACACAAACACACAAACACCTAGGGCCAATTTAGAGTGTCCAGTCCACCTACAGCATGTCTTTGGAATATGGGAAGAAATTGGAGCACTAGGAGGAAACCCACACAAATGCAGGAAGGACATGCAGACTCAGCACAGAAGGCACTCCAGCCAAGAATTAAACCGGAGTACCTCTTGCTGTGAAGTGACAATACAAACTGCTGCACTACTGTGCCACCCACTGCATTCAGTATACACAGATGCTAGTGTCATGAGCATGTTGATGGATGCAACATCCTCAACATGTCCTTAGAGCACCCTGAGGTGGTGGATGACCGTGCACATACTTGGAAATCATGGTAACAGCTGGTCCACTGGAATGGAGAGACCAGTTCAAATTTTTGATGACACTCACCTCATTATCCACTCATTTGGTCCACCCTATATCTAATACACTTAACCTTACAGCTGTTTAAAAGACATGATGCTGGAGCAAACATTAACAAATGTTATTGGACATGACATCAGTGACTGTTACCTATACAAACTGACAACCATAGCCATGTTTCCACCCCACAAAGAACTCCATTAAACTACACCCTACTTGGATATGGTACTGGCTACAGATAGGCAAGCAGAAGTTGATAACAATATTTATCTATCATCAGGCAGGTGAGTACTTTATTTGTGTATTGCAAGTGTTGTGGGATTTCTCTTCTGTGCTGGCTCCAGCATACAGGATATAAGTGCTGTTTGAACCAGGTGTATTATTTGATTCATGCTCATTAGGCTACCAAGTACCAAGAGATACGGCTGCAGTAATGTTTGGCAGTATTAATATAGCCTTCCTACTACTTACCTACAACAATGGTACATAATAACACAGTTATATTTGTGCACTATCTTCCACCTATTTATCAGTTTCCTTTCCACTAATTTCATCACTTTTTGAGAGCACTAATTGTAGGTACTGAGTACCATGTCTATGAATTCTGTAGATAGTCTGTCACTGTTCACATGCTACTGTAGAATGGCATGCTGCATCTAATGCCTTACTATTGTAGAAAGGCATGCTGTACCTAATGCCTTGCTATTGTAGAAGGGCATACTGTACCCAATGCCTTGCTATTGTAGAAGGGCATACTGTACCTAATGCCTGCCTATTGTAGAAGGGCATGCTGTACCTAATGCCTTGCTATTGTAGAAGGGCATTCTGTACCTAATGCCTTGCTATTGTGGAAGGGCATGCTGTACCTAACACCTTGCTATTGTAGAAGAGCATGCTGTACCTAATGCCTTGCTATTGTAGAAGGGCATGCTGTACCTGATGCCTTGCTATTGTAGAAGGGCATGCTGTACCTAATACCTTTGGTGTTAACTCTGTCCAGTAGTATGCAGTTTTCATGAACCTCAATGGATGCTGCTGCAAATATGCTGTAGTCTCTTAAAATTCATTGCATAATCACAATCATTGTCAAGTAACTTCAGCTCAGTTACAAACTTTTCAAGCAACAGTCTTTCACCTTTTCTTTTGTAATACCTGTAGTTGAGAAATATTGTTTGCCTCTGGAATGTCGGGCTGCTCAAATGTTATTAAATAAGCAGACAGTAACTTTTTATTATCAAGCTAAAATGAAAAAAATATTGAAATTATCTCAGGCCTTACTGCTGGCAGCTCTGGTGTGTAGATGTATAAAAAACCCCAACCATGACTTGGATGATTGTGATTGACTAGCTACTCAATGAAGGAGCCCATGGGAGAGTATGAGAGTGACAGGCTGACAGCCACTCACCAGTCTAGGAGGGAAAAAGGTGGCCCGGTCCACTGCAGTGCTGCTACCTCTTGGTGTAAAGGTATGCAGTGTGCATCAGAGGGACATGGACTATGTAGTTTGATTTATAACAGGTAGCTCTGTCCTGCATGTATTGAAACAGAAGCACACACTGTAGTGAGTGCAGCCATCTGTCACTTTAGTGAGTATGCAAATCAGCGAGCAAGGAACGAGTCGCATTAAAACTATATATAAAACCACCTTAGGATGGTGGCCAACAAAGATTAATATTCATTTCCAAACATATAGCAAGAAAGAAGTACAGATTAAGCATCCCCCTGCAGACCGAGGAGATCTCATAGGGTGATGTGAAATGCAACATTTAGGGTAGCAGGGGTTGACTGGGTCAGTAGGTGTCCAGTGATTTTAGATAGTAAAAACAGGTCCAGCATAAAGCTGCGTGACATTTATGACTTGATAGTATCAAACATTTACACTTCTGTATGTTCTTCTGAAATGTAATAAGTAACAAATATAAGCTTTAAGTGCTGCTTCAATCTCCCCCATGTTTCTTCTGCATTAAGTGAGTCCCTATTAATAAAAAGTAATGATTTCTGGCTGATTCCTCATTTTATATGATTAATTATCAACCCTTGCTTTGTCCTGACCCTAAGAAAAAGTATGCATAACCATAAGATACTTACTGAATATCAAAAATAGTGTTGGGTAACTGTCACCTGACACAGTCTAGTCTAAAATGGTTACTGCTCTGGTCAATATTCATCCATAATGGTCTCTTAAAGTGATTTGCTTAGACTGGTGAACAAAGACTTCTAATGATTTCTGCTTGATTCATAATTATCAGCACCATTATTTCTGTCCTTAATTGTGAAAAAAAAAAAAAAAACAGTTTCCTGCCTTCCCTGTAACTAATCTAGTCCAGAAACAGACTTGCTGCATCCAGGACTGTTTGTAAGTTTCTGAGTGGTGCCAAAAAGTCTGCTCTTCAATTTTTCCCTTAAATCTGCTAGTTCTCTCCTCTCATCCATTTTTACTACCTTATTAGTCTAGCACTTTACCAGACTTCTTGTAGCAATTATTGTAGCACACAAAAGTGCTACCAGCACTAAACATTCTACAAGGAAACCACTCCAGGACTTATTATTAATACCCACCCCTCCAAGCATGTCTAACGGTCAGCTCCCTGTGCTTTCTCCTATTAACCTGGTGAACTTGGGCATCCTGAGGCAATGTAGCAACTGCCTCATGTACACTGACAACCCTCTCCTCTTACCTCACAACACTCAGACTTGTGAGAGATGCACTTATCTATACAAATTAGAAGCCACGCACTCTCCAGCCAAGACTGGAATAGCTGGTCAAGAGGAGAAGGTCAACACTTGCACCACACCAATTGGAACACATAGCCCTCCAGAACAAACACCAACAATGCCTTCACATAAAAATGCAAACCACACATCCATCTGCATGGAGGCTCTCACTAAAAATCTACCCAAACAGCAGAGACCTCCAAGGCAGAAACACACTTGACCACCACAACACAACCCTAATCATGGGACACATAACTCTCCTAAACAGTGTGCCACTCAACCAAAGCCCGTAAGGCAAAACAGCATGCCCAACACACTAGTCATATGTGACTCGATAGTGAAGCATACTGATGTTCCACTCACTAGGGTGAATAAGGAAAAAGTAACAGTCAGCTGCCTGTCAGGTGCAGCAATCTGCCACATAACACATGCACTCAGGTTCCTCAACAACAGGTACAAATATGACTACATGTGGGTGTGAATGACCTGAGACGTACCTCCCTGGACTACATGAAAAGAGACATGGAGGAGCTCTCGGATTATGTAGCCCAGGTGGGTATGACCTTAGCCCTGAGCAGCCTCCTACCATCACCCAGAATTATACCACAGTACAAGCAGAAAATGACTGATTTCAACAATTGGCTAAGTTTCTGGTGTCATTCTAAGGGAATTCAGTATCTGTCTGCCTGGGATGACATGATTGGCAGACCTCGATGCTTTGTCAGAGATGGCCTGCATCCATCACCCCTGGGCTTCCGGATACTGGCCAAGGCTCTTGCCACCCCTATACTGCCTTTTATAGGCAGTGTTCCAAAGAACAAATTACCACCATAACAGCTACAAACAAATGCAATCTGAGGGTCATGCTGCTCAACGCTAGATGTTTAAATCTCAAAATGCACTCTCTTGAAGCACTCCTTAAAATGGAGAACATCGACATTTGTGCTGTAATAGAGACCTGGTTCAAGGCAGCAGAAAGCACCCTTGCACTACCAGGCTAAACGTCACTCCGCACCTTTCAGCCCCAGAAGTTGGACCAAAGCTCCAAAGGTGGTGGCGTTTTCATATTCATAAAGGATGTGCACACCTCCAGACTGATAGCCCAACATAACGCATCAGAGGTACTTCAGGTGCAGCTAACATTGGGTAAGACAGCGATTCAGGTTGTAGCCTGCTATAGGTCTCCAACCATGTCCCAAGACTCACACTCCATGTTCCTAAGCACCCTGGAGAATATTAGGGTCCAATCTAACACTCTCATACTGGGTGGCTTCAACTAACCCTCCATTAACTGGGAAAACTACTCATGGACCAATACACTTGCCCAACATTTCCTGGAATTAATTAATTCCAATGCCCTGGACCAGCTCGTTCTTACCCCCACTAGAGGTAGCAACATCCTTGACCTGGTCATTACTAATATGGGTGACTGTTGCTCTATACCAATAGTCAACTCCTCCATGGTTAGCTCCGACCACAAACTAATCACCTTGGAAATCCACATCCCTCCCATCCCCCACGCACAGGTAACCACCATGAAAAACTTCTCCAAAGCTAACTTTGGGCTCCTAAAAACAGAGGTTTACGGCACCCATCTAATTGGAGAACAGCTGCATGACCACCGAATCACACACTAATACCCTGTACGAACACGTACACAAATGCATGGATCTCGTCTACCCAATAGAACCAATACGCTCTCCTCCAAAAAAAGGAAGCCAATCTGGTGTTCCCCTGTGATAAATAAACTCTACAACAGAAGGAGGAAACTGATGCAGATTAAGGTGAAGTCTCAAGACTGGAAAAACTCCCTTATCAGCCTCAACAAAAAGTTGAGATCTCTCATCAAATCCTCTAAAGCTAGCTATGAAAACAGAATTGCAGCAGATAGTAAAGACAACCACAAGGCCTTCTATAGTTATGTAAAGAATCTCTATGGCAATACCCAGATTTTCTCAGAGCTGCTGTAAAATGATACCTCCTATACCAAGCCAACAGATATTGCCAATATACTGGCTGACAGATTCAGTGTCAACTTTACCCCTCTCTCCCCACCAAAGGACCAATCACAATACCAGTAGATTGCCAGGCACCCAGTATTACTGCTGCACAGGTTAAAACAGCACTATCCAAAGCCAAGAATACAGCTTCTATGGGACCTGACAATATCCCTGGCTGTGTTCTACATGAACTATAGAGTGAACTGGCACCTCACCTGTGTGCCCTGTTCAATCACAGCCTCACCTCAGGCTTTGTCCCTACCGAATGGTGCACTGCTACAGTCATCCCTCTCCACAAAGGAGGTGCAACTACAGACACTGGGAACTTTCACCCCATTAGCCTGATGAGTCTGATATGCAAAGCTATGGAACACATCATCATGGACCTAATAAACAAGGATATAGGGAATCTCCAAACTCTGGATCCCACACAATTAGGTTTTTTGGAGGGTAGATTATGCCTGCTCAACCTGGTCAACTTCTTTGAGTCAGTCACCAGAGCTGTGGATGAAGGCAAGGTGGTTCATACAGCCTACCTTGATCTGGCAAAGGCCTTTGATACCATTCACCACTCAGGAATCATAGAAAAACTCACTAAGCTAGGCATCAACCCCTATATCACTAGGTGGGTTGCAAACTGGCTCACAACTGACACTGTGAAAGTAGCTGACTCCAAGTCAGGCTGCCGACCAGTCACGAGTGGAGTCCCACAGGTATGGTCCTGGGTCCTCTCCTATTTGGTATCTACTTCTCTGAAGTCCAAGCCAACACAAAGGGACTCTGGCTGACAAAGTTCACAGACAATTGCAAGTTGGGAGCCATAATTAACTCCCCAAGTGATGTTGACATCCTACAGAAAGGCCTCACTGAGACCAACGACTGGTGTCAGAACCATGGCCTTAAGCTCAATGCCAAAAAATGTGTCATCATCCCCTTTGGGAAAAACCCAGTTCTCATGGATTACCACATCAATGGTAGTCCACTGAACACAGAAGGCGTAATTAGAGATCTGGGAACACAGGTTGACAGCAACCTCTCTTTTGACCACCACATTGCCACTGTGGTCAGAAAGTCCTTCTATGTGGCACATCTCATTACTAAAGGTTTTGCATCCAGGAAGAAAGAGGTCATTGTCTCCCTCTACTCTTCCCTCATTAGGCCAATCATCAAGTACAATGCCCCATTTGGCATGTACCTCACTAAACACCTGCAACAAGTGGAGAGGCCACAAAAGTGCCTCACAAAGAGGAACCTACGCCTTAAACACTTGTCCTGTTATGGACAGACTCAAAAAACTCCAACAATTCTCTGTCTCATATCACCTACTTAGAGGCGATGTCTGCTTGACTTACAAAGCCATATCTAACTCAGCTCTGTTAGAAATGCTACATCTAAAGAAATCCCAATCCCTCCACAGTACATGCTCCAGAGACCTCAACCTCATTACCACAATCAACAGAACAAGCTGGAGGGACAGGTTCATAACTCAGAGACTGCCCATGCTGTGGAACAGACTTCCCATACATGTCAAGCGGAGTGCCTCACTGAACCTGTTCAAGAGAAATCTTGATGAGTGGATGGGAAATAGAAAATTCAACCTGGGGATCACTCCAGTGGCTCTACTCGACAGAGGCATGGGGAACTAAGGTCGGGTGGCATGATGCCAGAGTAATCCTATGGGCTTGGCTTGTAAAGGCTGCAGGGCCATTAGCCTAGTACACACCTATGAACCTATGAACCTATGATATCATCTAATGCACTCACTTCCTGTTCTGTCAGCTGACACAACTATTAACATCAGTGTCACAAACATATTAAATAATTCTCACAAATACCTGTAATGATTACTGATACATCACTGTATTCAGCAATGATTCAGATCCACTTCTAACAAATATAAGAAAGTTTATTTGGGCAAATATGTCGTAGTAAGTATGTGTGTGTCTGCGTGTGTGTCTGCATGTGTGTGTGTGTGTGTGTGTGTGTGTGTGTGTGTGTGTGTGTGTGTGTGTGTGTGTGTGTGTGTGTGTACATAAATTTATATATGCTTGTGTGCACGCATGTGTGCGCATTGTGACTTATTGCTTCTATCTAGTATGTGGAACTGTGCTGTGTCAGCTGTGTGAAAGGGGTCTTTCATGCGCATGGCTCAGGTGGAGGAAACTATGCCCTTCTTTATTTACAAAGAGAGATGTAAAGATCAGTTAAAGGATTAGTGGAAGTTGGAGATGGCGCTTGAGATAGAGACAGAGAGACAGAAGCCTGGCAGAGCTCAGGAGAGAAGTAGTTTGGAGCGTGTCAAACAGAGAAAGTGTACTAACATCAGAGTGCGCTATGAGCTGAGGACTAAGCGAGATAATCAGCTTCAGCTGTAGAGATGTCATGGAGCTGACTGTGAGGAGAGTTCCTGGTCTCTGGGTAGAGATGACTTGAGCAGAAAATATCAAGAAGTGTGTTGCTGCGCTGCATTTTCTGAGAGAGAGAGAGAGAGAAAATTCTTAAACTCCAGCCGGGTTGATCCCAGGTGAAGTCTGTGTGGAGAAGTCCTACCTGAGAAGAAGATGGTTTAACCACTTATGTTCTTTACTGTCTGTACAGTATGGAGCCTGGACAAATATACATTTAAAGATACATTGGTAGATTATGGAAAAGGCATGGATAAGATTATATGGTATTAGACTGAAATCATTTTATTTATTGTGGCTGAAAGAAGCAACTTTTTTGTCTTACTTCCATGTTTTATGAATGAAACACAATTTATGCTGTATTTGGCATATGCCATTCCTCAAAGGAATAAATTATTGTGTGGTTGTCACAGTATGCTTACTGCTGATTCCCTGGCAAAACCCATCAAGCTGCATTCAAGTGTAGTAAATACTTTAATTTGAGCTTAATACCCTAAGAAATAGCACATATGTTCGATAGCAGGCTTAAAACAGTTCCTTTATAATCTGTGATTTTGGGAAATCTACCTGAAACTGACTTGAAAAATTTTCCCCATCCATCCCATTGGGGTCAGGTTTTAATTACTACCAGTTTCTGCTCTGTCCAAAGCAAAGAGAAAGTCAGGACAGAAACTGGTTTCTAAGAATAAAGAAGTAAATTCATTATGTATTATATTGTCGTTTTATTAAACTGGTGAAAAGGTGTTGGATGATGTTATTTACTAAAAGGTGCTGGATGATTTTGTTGCAGAAAAATGTGTGTTTGTGATTACTGGCTAAAGGAATACCCTGAAAAAAATGTTATTGCAACTCAAATGTTATGAATGGATGTCTTGAGAAAATTAATTCAGATAGATCTGAAATATATGCACAGGAAAGTGGTGACTGCACTTTGTGCTCTAAAACTAAGGCTTAAACACTGTTGTTTTCGGGAAGCCTAACAAAGTAAGAGAAGTGTTAAAACTGTTGCACAGATACAAACTAAATAAAATGGCTAAATTGTGATGTTTACCCTGTGCCTGTGGAAGAAAAAACAATTCTGAATCAGGAAAATGGAAGTATACTGGCAAGTAAAGTCTACTGGGGAACTTTTACTGCATTTGAAAGAACTTGGTAATGGAAAATGTGAACTCAAATAAAAGGGAATCCTTATAATGAAATAAATGTTGGGAAGCCAGCAGCTTTACATTGTATACAAAGCTGAATTTTAACAAGCTGCTGAAGGTGATTCAGACTGTGGTATGCAAACTGCAACAGTAAAAAGAATACTTCTTACATGAACCAGTTGTCTTTCTTTTTTGTCACATGTTGTTTAAAGCAAGTGAAATCACTATGTGGTGAATCTTCAGTTAAGCTAAAAGAGACCTGAGCTGCTTATAGCCTTTTGCTGGGAGTTGTGTGTAAAATGTATAAGCTTGTTGAAAAGTAAAAGCAAAAGAAACTAATGTGCATCGAGTAGAAATTATTTATAAGGATACATGCTGATTGACACCTTTCACTGAGTGGGAACTGGTCAAAAAGAAAAGAATTAAACAATTTTGTCCAAATCTCAGAGATAACACTTTTTGCAGGGGGAAAAGCCCCCCCCCCACATCCCCATGTGGTAGGACATACCCCCAAACTTAAATGTTCCTGCTCTGAGGTCACACAACAGTGTAGTGGAGAAAAGAAAAACTCCACAGTCAGCAAAAGTTGTTTGCCTATTTCTTTTTGATCACTCAGCACTCTATGAAAATTGATCGGGTGTACTTTAGAACAGAGAATGATCAGATGATCAAATGCTGTTGCATCGACCCCTAAACGTCGAACCGGCAAAATAGTGAACGGCCGGAACTCGCTGGGCCATTGTCCAGGTTGTGACATTTCCTCTACTATAGTGCAATCTCGGAGTTGGTATATTTAAGTAGGGGAGGGTGTGGGTGGCAATGCCCCCCCACCACCACCACTTTATTTAGTCTTTAGTGTTCTTTTTTTATTTATTTTTTTTTTTGGGGACCAGCATTTTTTTTCCCTGGGAAAAAAAATTGCTGTTCTGGCCGTTCGCTGTTTTGGCGATTCGACATTTAGGGGTTGATGTAACAGCGTTCAATCATTTGATCATTCGTTTCTATACTATAGACCCTCTTGATCACATGATAGGCATCCAGTTACCAATGATGCAACTTTATGTAGCACTGAATCTTATTAGGCAAGGTCTGAAACTGCTTCCCACATGTGAAACGAGGTAAAGTGTATGAGAAGCAAAAAAAGCAAGCAAGTCTTCCTGTGTAGTAAATTCATTTCAAGGAACTTTAATACATGTGTGATGCCCCTGGACTGGCCCAATAATCAAGGAGTCTCAATCCTCACCACTAGCACCAGTGAGAGACATACACATTGGGAGGATTACAAGTACACACACGGTAAAATACATTTCCCTTAAGAGCACACAGAGATCACAGTCAGTCTGGGGCTGGTTTCTCCCTCTTTCTCCAGATCCCCAATAAGACTACCCACTGGCACAGCTATAGGGTTAAGATCTCAGCTGAGCGGTCAAGCCAAAACCTTCGGCACCCTCTCTGTCCAACCAGTGCTTTGTGTCCCTGCCCAAGTAGCTGACACACACACTTTGAGATCTGATTTATATACAAACAGACACACACTCCTGGAAAAGGCTGGTACAGGTTTACTTGCTATGCCCCCTTCTGCCCAGACTAAAAGGTAGTTATCACTGCTACCAACCAGCTCTTTATCAGTTACTATAAGCCCCTTAACAAGGGTGACCAATCCTACTGTGTAATGTTACTACTATCCAAATGGCAAGTGTGACCAAGGCTAAGGCTATTTAGGAGTGGCCTATACAGTGTCACCAGATACATATGCAAGTACTCTTAGAGCTTAAATATCTCAAACAAACCAGCCACAATTAAAATATTTAAATATATTTAAGAATAAATAATAAAAGAATAAAAAAACAAAACAATAATCAATACAGTAACTACAGAGTTCAGAATCACAGGAAATATTTTAAAACAACATTGCAGGACAGTCTCAAATAAATACAGAAAACATCTAAACTAATCTTACTATATTCCTATCTCTAAAAGAAATTACTGTAATCTAGCTACTTACTATTAGCAAGGCAAAAGTGCAGAAGATGGATGTTTCCAGGTCCAAAGACAAATACAAAATACAAATATTTTTTTCTGAGAGAGTTTTTAAATGACTATCAAACGTTACTGCTGGGTCAAATGTACTCAAGAAACAGACTGCAGTAGTAAAAGTCAATGAATACACAAACAGCACCACTGCAATACTGGCTCAGATGGAACTAGACCATAAAGATTCCCAAAATACCACAAAGTAAATATCCAGTAAATCTTTTTATTATACAAAAGGAATAAGTGCTTTCATCCTGCTTAACAGGACTTCATCAGATTCAACATTAAAAAAGCAACTGAATGCTTATATAGGTATAAAGTGGAACAAGAGGAAATGATGTATTAATTAAATAATCAACCTGCGTAAAGAAACACATACGTTACAGCCTTAATATTTATACTGAAAGAATGTTAATGTAGTAAACAACAAACTCACTATAATAAATACTTGTAAATAAAACACATTTAAAAATACATATTAAAATTGCGTATTAAAAAATGGACATTAAGCTCTAGTTTCTAAAATTGGTTTGAGGTGAATACTGTCATTAATTCCTGGGGGATTACTGGCATTAAGCTTCAACTGCCATACTAATTATTTTTCTTTTAATAGAAGCTTAGTGTTACCACCTCTAGGATTAACAAAAACGATTTCTAAAATTGCAAATTTAAAAGTGTGGTATGTTTTATTAACCATCAAGTGTCTGTATAAAGCATTGTTTGTATTCTCCTTTCTAATATTATAAATGTGTTCATAAATTCTGCTCTTTAAAGTTCTTTCAGTTTTCCCGACATAAAATGTCGGGCATGTGGAACACATAGCTAAGTATACAACATTTTTTGTACTACAGTTACCTTTTTGAAACTATGGTGGTCCTATTTGTATTGTCCAATTGTACATCCAAATTCTCAGATATATATTCCCACACTGGTTATATGAGCTACATTTGTTGGTACCTTGAGTGTCCCCTGTTAGCCTGAAAGGCCTAATGTTCTCAAAACTGCTCTTGAGGTTAACTCCTGTTTTATACACTAAGGTTGGTGAAGTCCCTAGTAAATTGTAAATGTCCCCATCACTCCTAAGAACATTCCAATTTTTTTTGACACCACTTCTTTAATCAGCAATGAATAAGGACTAAACTTAAGCACCATGGCTCTAGAATGTGTACCTTCTTTCAAATTTACACCAACTGATGTCAGTCCCAGCCCTAGCAGTGGTTTATACTGTAACCCCTATTGGGACAATACATATTCAGTAGTCGCCTCAACTGAATGGGGTGGGTACCCTCTTTCTAAAAACATATTTCCCACAACTTTTAATTCTTTAGCAACATCAGTACATTCAGATGTCATTCTGGCCACCCTAATACACTGCCCCTTAAGTATGCTCTTTTTCTGTGACATAGGGTGGCAACTGTTGTACTCTAAATAAGGAATTGCTAAATGTGGGTTTACAATAAATATTAGATTTAAACCCATTCTCTTTGTGGGAGATATATGTATCTAGATATAATATACCTTTCTCACAATATGTGTGAGTAAACTTAAAATAAGGGCAAATGTTATTCAAATATGATACATAATTTCCAACATCCTCAATATCTCCTTTCCATAAAACAAACACATCATCCAAAAATCGGATGTAAAGTTTCAATTTACTTAAAAAGAGAACGTCAGAAGCATGTCTATGTTCCCATTCAGTCAAAACCAGGTTAGCTGGGTCAGCTTTGGATGACATTACTCTTTGTCACCTGCCTTCAGTTCCCAGGCTAACAGAAACTTAGCAAAATTTTAGCATTTCTGTGTGAGAAGTACATATCTCTCAGAAGTTTTCCTAGAACTGGAAGTCGTAAAACAGTTAAACACTTTTACATTTTAAACCTAGTAATTATTTCTGTTTCAAGACAACAGGAAAACCTCTAGCTGGGTGCATTGTGTCTGCTTGCTGCACTGAAACTAACTTTTTATACCACATCATAAAGCACTTCATTTCAACTTATTTTCTTAAAGTTTTGTATGTTAACTCTGTATGTTCCAGCTTCTACTAGTAAGACATACATTTCCACAGGTATATAGTTTATATACATTTATGTTCTTTTCCAGTAGGGTACACTGTGGTTACATTCTTGAAGCTCAGTACGTAACATACAGTTCAACACACACTTCTGCACCAGCAGTTTAATATACACATAACATATAGTTCTGTTACATTTGTAAGACAAACATATGAATCATATTATTATTCACAAATGACATATGATTATTTACAAAATTCCAGATAGCTGGGCTGGCAGTGTCACAATTCTATATAAATCATTTTAATATTTTCAAGTGATGTACAATTATTTACAAAATTCCAGATAGCTGGACTGGCAGTATTTCCCTGGTGTTACAACATGCAAAACAAAATAATTACTCTTTGCCCATATGAGGATTTACTCTTGCAATAAAATGCAGGTCCCAATGGCAGTGAATGCTGGAGTTATACTACAGACTGTCACTATAAAAAGTTGTGTGTTATTTAATTTCTTTGCTGTAACTCTGATAGCAATTTGTGAAGTCAAAATTTGTGTCTGGTGCAATGGCTGACAAAGGTAAGAATATTTTATTACCACAAAGAAGTGATCAAATGGGTCATATAGTAAGCACTGCTGAAGAACCGAATTTGTTTATAGAATAAGATAATGCTATTAAAAAGTAAGCACTTGTGGAGAATGTATGGAAGCCCTTTCAGGAACTGTGGCTATACAAAAAAAAGACCAACCAACAACAAGAGAAGGCAAATTAGACACTCTTCCAGGGATAGAATTCCTAAACTACAGTCTGGTAAAGCTGTAGAGTTGATCTTAAGAAAATGTTTGTGTGGAAAAAGTCCCACCCGGAGTGTCTCTGCAGAATGGAGCGTGGACAAACGTACAGATGAAGGTACTCTGGCACATTATGGAAAAAGCATTAATATGCTTGATATTCTACTGAAGTCATTCTCTTATCTTGTGGCTGAAGAAAGCAGCTTTCTCTGTCTACCTCAGTTCAATCTATTGTGAATAAATCACAGTTTATGCTAACTATCTTAAACCTGCTCCTTCTTTTACAAAAGAAGGAATTGCTGCATGCTTGCAAGGGATGTTTAGAGCTTCCTGGTAAAATGCAAATCAAGTTCAAGTGTAGAAAATGTTGGAAGTGAGCTTAATACATGTATGAAATAACACTGTGTATGTGTATATGTGTGTAAGTACGCACATGCATATGCAGGTGTATGTGTCAGTGAATTTATGCATGCACGTGTGTGTGTGTGTGTGTGTGTGTGTGTGTGTGTGTGTGTGTGTGTGTGTGTGTGTGTGTGTGTGTGTGTTTCTGTATCCATGCACATGCATGTTCTTGTGCATGCGTGTTTGGGTGTGTTTGCATGTGTGTGTTTGCGTGTGTGCTCTGGCATGTAACATAAGATGATTCATTGATGCAAGAATGTCAGCCATATAGACTTCATTTCCCAGAATTAATTTTCCAGCATAATTTGATATAATGTTGTCTCTTCTGCCCGCCTTCAACTGCTGGGTCTTCTGATCCGAACTGATCCAACTTCAAACATTCTCCAGACTTTTACGATCTGAGGAAGGCATATTTGCCGAAAGCACTTATCGGAAGATTGAGGACTGCTCGTTTTATGTTATATTCTTTTTTATTAAAGTTTTGATTTTATTATCAAGTTTCACTGCCATGGTGGACAACAGGAGTTTTTAGTAGTGTTCTCCAGACTTTTGGATGCAAGGCTCAAGCTCTTCTCATATCCCATAATTTCCGTCCTGTGACTAATTTACCTCAGATCTTGTCTGCTGCTCAAAAGGTAGAGATGTGGATCTTTTGGCTCAATGCTTGTGGAAATTGTAGGTGCAGATAACTGATTTTTGATTACCTTTTAATTACTTTTTTGGGGGGGGGGGTCCCTGTAATATTCTTCTTTCTTTCACCATCTCACATCACCTATCAAAAAAAAAAAAAAGTTTTGCAATCTTTCTGTTGCAGAGATTTAGTGTTTTCCCTCCCTTTCTTTCTGGCTTTCAGGAGCTGTTAGTGTTAGATAGTCATTACTTTATAGCTTTTTGTAGCTCTCCGCTTTATTTTCATTATTGCTGCTGCCAGTTTTGGTGATTTTTGGGGATTTTAATGCCAGGACATCAGATAAGAAATGTGTTTTTTATTTATGTGAAATTTATGTGGGCATAAAATCTCCTTTCCTTGCAAGATGCCCATTCAAAATTCATTTACCGTTTAGGAGCTTCAGGTCCTGAGTTGGACTTTAAAACCTGTGCTGTCTTTAGGGCCAGAGCTTTGATGGACAAGTGCTCCAAATTCAAACTGAAGAGGCTCCTCACTGCCACCATGGAAGAAGTTCTCTCCTTCAGTCTTCTTCTTCATCTTCTTTCCCTTCATCAAAGAATGTTTCAGAAAAGAACCAGGGGGAAAATTCTAAGGATAAGGAAAAAGAGAAGGACAAGGAACAGGTGAAAGAGAAATAGAAAGAAAAAAATCCTCCAGGAAGTACTTTTTTTAATCAGTCAGGTCTGTCTGGACTGGCTTCAGAGGTTTCTAAGCCATCATATCCATCTTCTGCTCCAGAGCCTGTCAGGGTTAGGTCTCTTATCCCACCATTCAAAATTCCCAAGTTCTTCCTGGAACTTATTAGCCCCAAGCTTAATTGACTATTCTTGCAGGAAAGGTCTTTCCAAACATTGTCAAGGCTCCTTCCACAGCTTCATCTCTGAAATTGGTGCAGTCCTCCAGAAGCTTGTCTGAGGCTGACATTGACAGAATGATGACGACATTTTTGAGGACCTAGCTTCAGCTAGGAGTTCTCCTGGTACAGACTTCTATCAGAGTGTATGGGCTTGTCCCTTCCTTTCCACTAATTGCAACTCCTTCTCTGATCTAATCTTCAAATTCAAGATCCTTGGATCTAAGTGGACCCTGAGGTATGTCTGTGTCATCACAAGTACTAGACCTCTTCAACTCTGACTATATCTCTGACCTGGTCAATGGGTCTGTTAGCTGAGGGATCAGAACCAGCATGGGGGAGGGGTGATGGGGTTGGGTCAACTCCGAGCTTTCAGATATGTCCCTTTCTTTTGGTGCTTCAGCTCTTGACAGCTTGGCTCCAGCATTGTCTTTGGAGCTGATCTGAATGAGTTCTTGGAGACTGCCCTTGTCAGGTTCCTTGGAACCTTCAGGAATTGTTTTAGGACCCATGTCAGCATTGGTATTCGAGTTCTTTGAGAGAATACTGTCATAGTCCAGTGAACAAGCAGCCTCCAGCCACTCAGATCTGTCCCTGCTCCCACAGAATTCTTTAGGTCCTCTCTTCTCACCTCTTTTCCTGTCATATCAGGACAGTCAGCTTGTAGACTTCATATTTGCTTCAGAGTGTTCTTCACAGCATCCCACCAGGGAAGTACTTCAAAAGCATGCAAGAAAAATGATGCACATGGACTTCCCTCAGGACTCTCTCACCAAATATTCTGATTTTGATGAGATCTGCTTTGGTGAGATCCTTGAGTTGTATAGACAGAAGGGGGATGGGCCACCAACACCCCTCCTGGGAAGAATCAGTATTCCTCTATGTTTTTGAGGATGGCCTGTCCACGTCTTGGGTGTATTCTCTCACTGACAAACTGATAGACCAGATTTCAAGATGGGTGTGGAAAGAACTGACTGTGGTTGCACCACTCCCT
The DNA here is from genome assembly GCF_019279795.1 of Protopterus annectens. Taxonomy (NCBI): domain Eukaryota; kingdom Metazoa; phylum Chordata; order Ceratodontiformes; family Protopteridae; genus Protopterus; species Protopterus annectens. Next base: position 1,627,375,275 of record NC_056731.1, on the reverse strand, counting down.
GGAAAACCAGATAAAGTTCTAGTTTCTCCAAAAAAATATGCCTTTCTGTAGCAAGAGTCCCACAGTAAATTCTATGGTAGTAGAGGTGGCCACCAATAAAGAGCTTGCTTAAGTAAGTTCTGTTGTCCATCCCCCTAACAAAGAGTCTGGGACATTGGACATATTTGGAAAGAAGGTATTTGCTTCAGTGACCTTTGCTGTCAGGACGCTGAACTACTTGGCCCATGCAACATGCTTTCAGAAGAACTTGACTAAGGAATTATTCAAGTCCCTGTCTGGGTTCTTGTCTGCAGAAGACAGAGAAATCAGTCCATAAGCAATTGGCTACCCTCCACTCCCTGTAAGACATGTTCACCAGCATGCCTGGATGCATCTCTGTGATTTCACAAAACACTTAAAGACAACCTTCATCAATTCCCCCTGTGATGGGTCTACTTTGTTTGGGCCTAAAGTTAAAGAGATGCTGTCTAGAAATGAACATGATGGCAAAACCTTTTCTGCTGTCTGAATATGTTTTTCTATCCCTCAAAGGAACTTCTCTAGAAACTAAAAAGGAGGCAAAAAATTGTGGTTACATGATTCTCAAGGCTTTGCCCCAGATGCTTCTAGCAATAACTCCACAAGATCGGAAGGAAGAATAATCATAATGGACATTACCCCTGTGGCAGAAGTAGACTGGAAAAATCAAGGTTTTTAAAGTCCCTTATCCAACAGGCCTTTTCAGAATTATGAAATGATTGCCCAGCTGCTACACTCTGGAGGCAGTCAGGCAGCACTTATCTCTGCACCTTGTGGCCTGGACAACTATCACCCAATATGTATGGGTACAGAAAATAATAACCAGAGGTTAAATGATTCCTTTCTTTTGTCATCCCTCGTACTTAAGAAAGCTTCCCAGTGTTCCACCCACACAACAGAAGACAGCAGCATAGGAAATAAAAAAGCTGCTAGTCAAATGAGTCATCCAGGAAGTCCCCCCAGACCAGAATGGGTCTGGAGTCTTCTCAAGGTCCTTTTTGGTGCCAGTCTTCTCAATGTCCTTTTTGGCGCCAAACAAGAACCTCAGACCCATTCTGGAACTCAGCCACCTGAATTAGTACATGAAACAGATAAAATTCCATATAGTCATGATTCAGTCTATCCTATCATTATTGAGGAAGGAAAATTGGATGTGCTCAATAGACCTTTGGAATACATGCTATCACATAAAAATGGACATAAACTTCAGGAGGTTCCACTGCTTTTGGATGGCAAATAGGCACTTTCATTTTAGGGTCCTGCATTTTGATAATACCACAGCTCCCCAGATTTTCACCAAATGTTTGGCAGTGGTTGCAACTTAACTTAAAATTCAGGGGTTCAGAGTATTCCTGTATATGGATGACTGGCTCTTAACCATTTTCACCAGGAGTCCCCTTATACAAGCCAGGGACTCCTTGCTCCAGGTATGTTCCCAGTTGGAGATAACTGCCAACCTCACAAAGTTGAAATTGAAACTAGTCCAAATTATAAAGTTCATCAGGGCAGTTTACCAGAACTGCGGATTCACACCTTTTGACATCAAGTGTTGTCAGTAACTCTCTCATCTAAAGCCCCCAGCCAGGTGCATTTTTGCATCTTCTAGGCCCAATGGCAGCCTCCACCACTTTAGTCCCTCTAGCCAGATTTTACATGTGATTGCTAAAATGGACTCTTGCAGTCAGTGTTTGATGAGATGTCAGCTGATGAATTTTCCTGACTGCCTTATGCAGATTTGCAGAAGCCAAAGTCAGTGGTGGCTAAACTCTCTAGTAGTTGATCAGGGTTGTCCTTTTATTCTTCCTTCCTCCAGGCCACAGTGACCATAGATGCTTCCCAGTTAAAGTGGGGGGCATATCTTGAGAAAGACAGTGCAAGGCATATGGTCCTACATAAAGGACTGTCTTCACATCAAAGTTCTGGAAATGAGAACAGTCCTCCTAGCATTGTAAGCTTTTCAGTATTCCTTCCACAGGGGTGTGACTGCCATCCCATGGACAATACGTCTGTGATTTGGTACATCAATAAGCAAGGGGGGACACATTCTTACCTGCTGTGTTGTGAAGCCATGAGGGTTTTTGCTAACAATGCAGGAAAGTTCACTGTATTGCTAGACAAGCTGAGCAGATCTGTTCTTCTACCTCATGAGTGGTCCCTCAACCCAACAGTGGTGGAGCAGGTTTTCCACTGCTGGGGCCAGTCTTGCTGCAATTTATTTGCCATCCCTTCCAACACCAAATGCAGCAATTAGTTTTCCCTGATCTCTCAAAAGGGGGAGTCCCTGAGGTATGCACTATTCTACAGTTGGCCCTCGGGTCTCCTTTATGCTTATCTTCTCACTATTCTGATAGAAAGCAATGTGGAGATAAAAGTTTCTGTAAAAAGCAATGTGGAGCAAGGTAACAGTGATCCTCATTCCTCCTTTCTAACATTGGCAGATGCAGTTTCCCTTTCTTTGGTCTCATCTTATCCGCCTACCATGAGTGTTGGACTCTCTTTCTCACCCATCTGGGATGCCTCTCCTGGACATTGCAGCCCTCAAGTTAACCACTTGGTTTCCCCATTTCCTATTGTAGGCTGTCCAGGCTTTCATCATAAGTTGTACGGGTTCAGGCACCTAGGCAGCGAGACAATTCCCTGCGATACATTTTGGCTGGGGACACATGGCTGAAGTGACACTCAGCTGCAGAGAAATATGGCTGTTTGCAAATTCCCTGTGGGCAAAGAGAAGAATGTGTTGTCATACCTACAACTTCAATAACCAAATTCACAGGGGGAAAACAAACAGCCATATTTCTCTGCAGCTGAATGTCACTTCAGCCATGTGTCCCCAGCCAAAATGTTTTGCAGGGAAATGTCTCACTGCCTAGGCACCTGAACCCGTTTGCATGGTTTTGCACATCCGAGCAGTGCCGGTTAGCTAGGGCTAAATTATTCCTGGCTCCACCAAGTCTCCTCTTCAGTTTTTCCCTTGAAAGTAGTCTAACTCTCAACCTAAGCACTTAAAAAGCATCCTACAGTCCAGCACTTGCTCAGACCTAATAGCAAGCATTAATATACCCCGACACTTGATTGCCCAGCAGGGCAAGGCTCATTATTCACCCCTCACCAACAAAGTGACTAAGCAGCTCATCCTATTATTCAGGCATGACCAAAGGGCAATTTCAGGTATACTCTCCAATCCAGCTAGTGAACCTGGGTATCCTGAGGCAATGTTACAGCTGCCTCATGTACACAGACAACCCTCTCCTTCTACCACAAAACATTAACATATGTGAGAGATGCAATTATATAGCTAAACTGGAGGCTAAGCTCTCTCCACCCAAGACTGGAACACACCTCCAGCCTCACATAGACATACTAAACCAGCAATGCCAAAAAATACACATAAATACACAAAATCATACTCGGAGGCTCTAAATAAAAACCTGCAAAAGCATCAATGACCTCCAAAGCAGACACACAAAAAACCTGCACCTCCCGTCACAAACCAGACAACACATAAAACACAGAATCAGTGTGCCGCACAATTACAGCCCTTAAGGCGAAATACCATGCTAACACACTAGTAATAGGCGATTCTATAGTCAGGCACACTGATGTCCCACTCACTAGGCTGGACAAGGAGAAGGTTACAGTTAGCTGCCTGTCGGGAGCCAGAATCCACCACATAACACAAGCACTCAGGTCACTCCAGAACAAGTACAAATATGACTCTGTCATTGTTCATGTTGGTGTGAATGACCTGAGACGTACCTCCCTGGACTACATGAAAAGAGACATGGAAGAGCTCTCTGATCATGTTGCCCAGGCAGGTATGACTCTGACCCTGAGTAGCATCCTGCCCTCACCAAAAATGATACCGCAGTATAAAGAAAAAAATATCAATTTCAACAATTGGCTAAGCTTCTGGTGTCATTCAAAGGGATCCAGTGTCTGTCAGCCTGGGACGACAAGCCTCGTTGCTTCACAAGAGACAGCTTGCACCTGTCGCCCCTAGGCTTTTAATTTCAATTACCCTACCGTTAACTGGAAAAACTACTCAAGTATAAACTCCCAGGTCCAGTGCTTCCTGGAATTTATCAACTCAAATGCCCTGGATCAGCTGGTAAACTCCCCTACCAGAGGTGAAAACATATTGGACCTGGTCATCACCAACATGGGCGACAGGTGTTCTGCACTGGAGGTCAACCTGTCACTGTCATTGGTAACTTAGACTGGATGCCTGCCATTAAACAGGCATCAATGACAGATTATATTATGTATATTGAAACTTAAGAGTTTAACTAGATAGTATCTATTGTACCTATTGATTTTCATTATGGCATACATACACAAGTAAAATATAGATAACAGTTTTAATTATAAATATATATACAATAACAAATAGGATAGTTTTATGTTATTTGATTGTATAGTAGCTTTTGGTAGCAGTTGTTTTGTAGTCAGTAGTAGCATCAGATGAGTAAAGTACCCAGGGGTTATTGATGGTTTATTTTCACTTTTATTTTCATTCTGATTTATTGCATTCATTGCATGATGTGACATTAAAATTCCATCATTTACATTCACTAAATTTAACAACATGCTGGCTTATTAAATAAGTAACATCTACTATTTTATATATGTTTTTAATCAGTTGGGTTCTTTTTCTGATTAATATAATGTTTTTGAGGAGTTTTTATATGTATTCAATGATATTTTGTATATTTTTCTCTAGATAAGATGTGTGGGTATTTAAAGTGTAGTGACTGAGTGACGTTGTTTCTGCTTTTATTTCTCTTAGGAGTTTTCTGAGGAAGTTGGTGTATAGTAACCGACAAAAAGTTTGGGAGAAGCTTAAACCTAATAAAATTTGTTTGTTTTACATTTTGGCGACTTGGAGTTTTATTTTGGAGTTCTCGAGGGATGGAGGAGTTTTGTGCATCTTATCTCTTTCACAGTGTGTCTACATTTCCCTGGTTTGTCGGCAACACCACCGTGTAAACAAACAACACTAAACTCCACCCACCCAAGTAGGGGGCTTCGCCCTCACACCCCCATATTGTGTGGCTTTGCCTCCCACACCCGCCTTACTTAAATATACCAACTCTGAGATCGTGTCCTGATCTTTCCGGTCTCTTCATCTCGCGTATCTGGGCTTCGATTATCAGGTAAGTCAGTCTACTGAAGTAGAGCCATATATATATATATATATATATATATATATATATATATACATATATATATATATAGAGAGAGAGGTATCATCCATCTCTCTCTCTCTATATATATATACATATATATATATCTATATATATATATATATATATATATATATATATATATATATAAGATCTGATTTACAGCTTCCAACCTTCCCCATTCAGTAGGTTTTTCAGGTTTATAAGTGTGTACAAGACTAACAAACACAGGGGCCTTCTTAAGCCTAGACATTCATCCCAAATGTATCTGACAAGTTTAGGAATCTTAAGATTATTCTAAGGGGTATATGCAGGGTAGGGCCTGGGTGGTCAAGCATTTACAGGCCGTCTCTGTCCATTAGGGACATAACTACCTGACTACAGGTACATTTTAAATTCCCAGTCCACAGGTACAAGTTACGCTTGAACTGGGTTAGGGATAAACTCTGATTCACATACATAGGTTCATAGGTTCATAGATTAGTACTAGGCTAACTACCCTTGTGGGCCTTTTCAAGCCTAGCCGATTACCCCATGTGAAAATCAAACCCTGCACCTTGTGTCTATAAGGTAAACACCTTATCCGTTATGCCATCCTCCCACCCTCAAACATGTCCTGTTTATGTCACAAGCAAGGTTTAAATCCCTAGATTGGGTAATTCTGATGATATTTTCTTCCAGATACATCAGAGTGAGATTCAAGGATAAGGGTTAACTACGGTTAAACTATTCCCAGCTCCATGAAGTCTACTCTTGAATTTTTCCCTTGGAACTAGACAAACTTTCAACTTAAGCACTCAAACCATAAATTTCACAGCCCAGCACTTGCTCAAAACTCATAGCAAGCACTAATTAACCCTAGCACTAGACTCCCTATACTGTCCAGAAGGACAAGGCTCTCTATTCGTCCCTACCAGCCAATCAGTAAAACAGCTCACTTTACCTATTCAGGCATGTTCAAAGGGCAGTTTCAGGTGAACTCTCCAGTCCAGCTGGTGAATCTGGGCATTTTGAGGCAATGCTACAACTGCCTCATGTACACAGACAACCCCCTCCTCCTACTACGAAACACTAATATATGCGAGAGATGCAATTATACAGCCAAACTGGAGGCAAAGCTCTCTCAACCCAAGACTGGAACTGACAGTCAAGAGGAGAAGGAAAATACTTGCAACACACTACCAGTCTCACATAGACCTACTAAACCAACACTGGCAAATAGCACACATAAATACATGAAAACATACTCGGAGGCTCTAAATAAAAATCTGCAAACCTCCAAAACAGACACCCAAGCAACCTCCACACACCATCACAAACCATGAAACACATACTTTACATAATCAGTATGCCACGCAATCAGAGCACTTAAGGCAAAATAACATACCCAACACACTAGTAATAGGCAAATCTATAGTAAGGTACACTGATGTCCCACTAACTAGGCTGAACAAGGAGGTTACAGTTAGCTGCCTGTCGTGCGGCAGGATCCGCCACATAACACAAGCACTCAGGTCATTCCAGAACAAGTACAAATACGACTCTGTCATTGTCCATGTTGGTGTAAATGACCTGAGATGTACCTCCCTGGACTACATGAAAAGAGACATGGAAGAGCTCTCTGATCACTTAGCCCAGGCCGGTATGACCCTGACCCTGAGTAGTATCCTGCCCTCAACAAGAATTATGCCACAGTATAAAGAAAAAATTATCAATTTCAACACTTGGCTAAGTTTCTGGTGTCATTCAAAGGAGAGCCAATATCTGTCCACCTGGGATGACATGCTCGACAAGCCACATTGCTAAGCAAGAGATGGCTTGCACCTGTCTTCCTTAGGGTTTCGAATACTGGCCCCCATAGTGCCTTTTTTAGGCAAGGCTCAAAAGACAAACCCACCACCGTTAATAGCACAAGTAACCAAAAACTGAGGGTAATGCTATTCAACGCCAGAAGTCTAAACCTCAAAATGCATGCACTCGAGGCACTCCTCAGTATGGAGAACATTGATATCTGTGCAGTAACAGATACCTAGTTTAAGGCTCCAGAGAGAGCACTCCAGCACTACCAGGCTATAACTCATACCATACTTTGCGGCCACAGAACCCGGACTGAAACACAAAAGGTGGGGGTGTATCCATATTCATCAAGGATACCCACTCCTCCAGGTTAGTGGCGCAGCACAATGCCTCAGAGATCATCCATGTGCAGCTAACAATGGGCAACACTGCAATTCAAACTGTAGCTTGCTACAGATCACCCACCATGACCCAGGACCCCCATTCCGCATTTCTGGAGACACTGGAAAATATGAAGGTCCTACCAAATGCCCTAATATTGGGTGATTTCAATTACCCAAACATTAACTGGGAGAACTACTCAAGTACTAACTCTCTTACCCAATGCTTCCTAGAATTTATAAACTCAAATGCCCTGGATCAACTGATTAACACCCCCACCAGAGGTGACAACATATTGGACCTGGTCATCACCAACATGGGCGACCGGTGTTCTACATTGGAGGTCATCCCCTCGCTGGTTAGATCTGACCATAGACTAATCACTCTGGATATCCACATTCCGCCCCCACCCCTAATCAAGGAAACCACCATGAAAAACTTTTCAAAAGCAAACTTAACGTTACTTAAGACCAAGGTGGGAAGGTTCACAGTCCCCATGCTAAAGGACAATGCTGTCCAAGCTGCTGAATCCCTTACAGAGGCACTCTATGAGCACCTGCAAGAATGCATGGATCGTGCTATCCCAAGCAAAACCAAGACTCACTCTTCCACAAAAAGGAAACCAGTCTGGTGGACCCCTGACATACATAAGCTATACAATAGAAGGAGGAAACTAATACAGAAAAGAGTAAACTCCCAAGAAGGCAAGACATCCCTGATAAGTATCTGCAAGAAACTACAATACCTCATAAAATCATCCAAGGCTAGCTTCAAAAGAAAAACTGCCAAGGACTCCAAAGATAACCACAAAGTGTTCTTTAGCTATGTCAAGAACCTAAGTGGAAACTCTCAGATCTGCTTTGAGTTAGTGCAGAATGGCACAAAATACACTGAACTGATTGATATTGCCAACATTCTGGCAGACAGGTTTAGTGCAAACTTCACCCCCACCCCCTAAAGGGCCCATAACCATACCAGAAGAATGTAGAGCCCCAGCAATTACTGACACACAGGTTAAAACAGCCCTATCCAAAGCCAAAACACAGCTTCAATGGGACCAGATGGTGTCCCAGGCTGTGTCTTACACAAGCTCCAAAATGAACTAACCCCTCACCTAAACACACTGTTCAAACTCAGCCTCTCTACAGGCTACATACCCACAAAATGACACACAGCAACAGTTATCCCACTCCACAAAGGTGGAGCCACAACAGACTCCCAGGAACTATCACCCTATAAGCCTGACTAGCCTGTTCTGCAAGGCTATGGAGTGCATCATAATGGAACTCATTAACAGAGACATTGGGAACCTCCAAACATTGGACCCTAACCAGTTTGGCTTCATTAAGGACAGATCATGCCTCCTAAACCTGGTGGACTTTTTTGAGATAGTTACCAAGGCTTTAGATGAGGGAGAGGAGGTCCACACAGCCTACCTAGACCTCACAAAGGTTTCGACACCATTCCCCATTCTGGTATTATAGACAAGCTCACCAGCCTGAACATAAACCCCTATGTCACGAGATGGGTTGCCAATTGGCTCACAGACAGAACCCACACGGTGAGAGTTGTAGGCTTTAGGTCTGACTCTAAACCGATTACATGTGGCATCCCCCAGGGCTCAGTCCTGGGACCCCTCCTGTTTGGTATATACTTCTCAAAGGTGCAGGCAAGCACAGGAGGACTTTGGCTGACCAAGTTCTTGACGACTGCAAACCGGGGGCCATAATTGACTCTCCAGCTGATATAGACATCCTCCAGAAGGGTCTCACTGAGACGGATACCTGGTGTCAAAATCATGGCCTCAAGCTAAATGCCAAAAAATGCATAGTCGTCCCCTTTGGAAAAAACAAAGTACCCGCAACTACCACATGTGTGATAGTCCCATAAATACAGAAAATGTAATAAGGGATCTGGGGACCCAAGTAGATAGTAATCTCTCCTTTGATAGTCATATTGCCAAGGTGGTTAGAAAATCCTTCTATGTGGCCCACCTAATCACAAAAGGGTTCGCATCTAGAACAAAAGAGGTTATTGTGTCCCTCTACTCATCACTCATCAAACCCATCATAGAGTACAATGCCCCATTTGGGATGTACCTTACAAGACACCTGCAACAGCTGGAAAGACCACAGAAGTACCTCACCAAGAGGATTACTGGCCTCAAACAGATGCCCTATGCAGCCCGACTGAAGAATCTCCAGCTGTACTTGGTTGCATACCACTTACTCAGAGGTGATCTCTGCCTGACATACAAGGCCATGTCCAACCCAGAATTGATGGACATGCTCCACCTAAAAAAAAAAAAAACAAATCGCCAAGAGCCACAAGCTCTAGGGATCTAAACCTCACCACAACGATAAATAGGACATGCTGGAGGGATAGATTCCTGTCCCAGAGGCTACCCACACTTTGGAACAGGATTCCAACCTACATTAGGCAGAGCCCCTCACTAACACTCTTCAAGAGAAACCTTGACGAATGGATGGGAAACAGAAAATTTACCCCAGGGATCACTGCAGTTGCTCTGCTGGAAAGAGGCACAGAGAACTAATGGCTCTGCTGGACAGAGGCACAGGGAACTAATCTAAGGGGGGCGGTGAAAGCCAACACATTCTGGCTAGGCTTATAGATGTCCTCGGGCAGATAACATAGTATTTACCTATGAACCTAAGAACCTATAAATTACCACATTTTATAACTTCAGACATTTTTTTAACATCATTGCCTCTCTTTTTGTTTTTTCCTCTCAAATTACAATTAAAATCTCCCATTAATTTTATATTCATATTAATTTCTATATAATCCAGCATTTTATGAAATAAATTTTCTTTGTTTACTCAAAACATAAGCATACAGTGCTATAATTCTATATACCTGATTATGCCATCTGAGATCTACAATAGTTAATCTTCCAGTTAGGGTCTATATTAGAACATCCAAGTTTCAAAACTTCGAATGTTCTAATATCGGGTCTATATTATATCCTCGAACGCTTAAAAAAGCGAACGCTGATTGATCGAACTTATTTTCGCGAAACTGCAAAATATCAAAGCAGCAGAAATTCAATTTTTTTCCTAGGGAAAGAATTCGGTTGTCCGTTTCTGTTGCTTCGGTATTTTCAGTGTTTTGGTGGAAAGTTACCGGTCGGATTCAGGTAACTGTGCGATTGTGTGGATGTGAGTGTCAGGGTGATTTAGGTGAGTTAGGGTTAGGGCTCGAGTTAGGTGTGTGTACGATTGAGTGGACATGAGGGTTAGGGCGGATTTAAGTGAGTTAGGGTTAGGGAGCAAGTGAGGTGAGTTTGCGATAGTGACGGACCTTAGGGTTAGGGTTTGGGTTAAGGTAAGTGGGTAGGTAGTGGTGTGTGCATAGTTTAGTGTAGGGTTAGGTATCAGATTTTAGGTGTATGTGTGTGGATTTCTGTTTGTTTGGTGTGCTTGTGTTGTGTGTATGTGTTTTGGATCAGCGATTTTTTCCCTGGGAAAAAAATCGCTGATCTGACAGTTCGAGATTGTAAACTTTCGCTTAAATTAGGTCGATCAATCAGCGATCGCTTTTTTAAGCATTCAATGATATAATATAGACTCCTAATATCGACCCCTAGTAACAAAAAACCGATAACATCGAAAATTCAGAAAAGCAAATTTTTTCCTAGGGAAAAAATTTGCTGTTCCAAAACACATACACACAACACAAACACACCAAACAAACAGCAATCCACACCCATACACCTAAAATCTTACATCTAAACCGACACTAAACTGTACATACACCACTATCTACCCACTTACCTTAACCCTAACCCTAAGGTCCGTCACTATCGCACACAAACCTCACCCGCGCCCTAACCCTAACTCACCTACCCCACCCTAACCCTCACGTCCACACATTCACACACTTACCTGACCCACGCCCTAACCCTAACTCACCTAACCCTCCTTAACCCTCACGTCCACACAATCGCACACTTACCTGAACCTGACCCTTAACTTTCCACCGCAGAGCTGAAAATAGCGAAGTGACAGGAACGGACAAGAAAATTCTTTCCCTAGGAAAGAATTTGTTTTTCTGAAACTTCACTATTTTCAGCTTTCGCTTATTAGGGGTCGATATTGGAACATTCGAAGTTCTGAAACTTCGATGTTCTAAAATAGACCCTTCCAGTCATTACCACTGTTAACATTCAATATTTTCACTGATTTCTTAGAAGGCAGCACTATGCAAGCATTTATCTCATTTACACTATCCATTTCCTTTCTTTTTCCCTTTTACACTTATCCCTTTAAACTTTTTTCTTTCTCTTACTGTTTTGCCTAAAGATTTTTTTCCTTTATCATCGCTTATTTCAGAGCCTTCTTTTATAATATTTTCTTTTTCACTGGCCTCTTTAACCTTATCTATAGTTTAGCCTGTTCTTGCTTCCCTGCTTCTTCTTTATGTTCTGCTGTAACTATTTCTTCTCTTTACATGTTTTCCTCACTTTATTTACATCCTCTTCATCCTTTCTGTCCATATTACAATCCATCCACAAATGCCCAATTTTGTTACATTTATAACATATCAATTCACATTTTTTGCATCATGACCTGTTTCCCCACAAATATAACATTTCCTTTTATCACAGTTACTTCCCACAGAAAAATCATGTTTTGGGTTGGCACCAGTATTTTACAATACCCTTATTTCATTCTTCACGTATCATACTAGCAGTATGAACAATTTTGTCTTTTTCCATTTTCAATACAATATGACAGCATCACCCAGCAGTCCATAATCATCTATTATCTTAAACTTTACTAATGCACATGATTTCTTTACATAGTTTGCTTAAATGTCTCTTCAGTCACTTTTTCAACTTCAGTTTGAAACTGAACATGTATTTTCTTTCTTGTTTCCCTGTGAAACGCTTCAAACACATATGAATTCCAGGGATTACAGTTCTTTTTCTTTTCATACTCTCCCAAAAAGCTTTCCATAACAGAACCAGTCTCAAATATAATGTCGCAAAATGTCTCTTTATGAAAAAGAATAAAAGCTGTTACCTCATAAGCCTTTACACCTAATACCACCATCAAAGTATCCCTGATGTCATACCTGTCTATTTCTTTTTCTTATTTATTTTGGATTCTTAACAACAAATTTTCTTTGATTTTTGACATTATCTTCCTTCTGTTCCTGTCCCACCACTTCCCTTGCATTGCCCTTAACAACCTCACCATACAGTTTCTTTTTCTGACTGTCTTCTTTCAGAATTACTTCAGATTTCTTCAAATGGATTTATCCATAATTTCACCCAAGAAACATCTTTTCTGCTCTCTGGTCCTGTCTGCAGTAACAGTTCACCAAAAAACATCCCATAACCCTCATGAATGGAGGGTTGTAATATATGTCCATCATTTTGTAAATCATTTGCTTCTGATGAAGTAATCAAGTTTTGCTGAAATAACCCATTTAACTCATGTAACTATTCCTCCACAGTACCGTCATTCACCTCTGTGCTGTCCACTTTGAGTACCATTTTCCCAGCCACCACTGCACTAGGACCAGAAAAAACACTCTCCTTTATTAAATACATTATTTGCATATTATATAGTATTTACAAAATATTTACAATATTCTTTACATATTATTCCATCTCCTGTATAACTTCATATCTTTATATTTCTTTTCTTATACATACATGTTATTACCCCCACCCTTTTTCCTACAGCCAAACTCTTATTTTTTTCAATATTCTACCAACATCCATTTTCCATTCAATTTTATCTCATTCATTCATTCATTCTATATAGTCCATAAGATATAAAATACCTTTTTTATCTATTTTATTTATAATTTCCCTGTTCTTATTTTTAGAATAGCCATATTCCAACATATCCATGTATATATTTTTAATTCCTTCTAAAGAATTATCATCACATATCTTTTTCCATAATTCCTTTACCGTCATACATTTTATGAATATATGTTATTTTGTTTCCACTTCACCATAATAACTACATGTTCTTTCAACTTTTCTTTTGTATGGCATATTTGCCTTCACTGGTAGTTTGCTTATGGACAATCTCCATAAAAATGTCTACAGTCCACATATTTTTACAGCATTAAATTCTCAATTTTATTACTTTTATTTTCTCCTCAACAATTCTTTGCTGTGGATAAACACAATATTACTTTTCCATTATATTTTAGTACCATATTTCCCTTTTTCCTCCATATTGTTTATTTTTATTTTCCATAATATTATTTTTTCTTTATTCTTTTATTTCCCCCATTTACAGCTTCTTTTCCTCTTTTTAATGTGCTTATTGTGCACCATATATTTTTATACTTCTTTCATTGTTACACTTAACAAATTTTTATTCTTTTATCAATGTCAGTACTTTATATAAATTTAATAATGCTGCATCATCCCCAATCCTCTCCCTTCCTCCTTAACATACAATATACTATTTTCACAGGATTTAATCTGGATCCCCATATAAATAAAAACACAATTGACATTATTTCTTTCTTACATTATACTGGAATTATATAAACATATGCTAAATATGCAGTCTTTACCAACAATATAGAATTTATTAAATACAGCTTCTATGTGCCTCACCCTACAAATCTAAGCACCCCTCCATCCAATACCACAGAGATGTAGCTCAGACTTATTCATAACCAATTTCAACCTTAGAAGCATTATAAACAAAGTTCATGTATTCCACACTGTCATTGCCCTGTACTCCCCAGACATAGTTGTAACAATGGAAACCTGGTTAAAGCCCCATGTAAAAATGAGGAAATACTTCCCAACTGGTATAACATGTTTAGATTGAATATGTTATCTAAACGGGGCAGTTGTATAGCCATAATGTTCAAAGATTCACTCAAACTAGTACAACTAAACATCATACCGCCAGACCTCCCCAACTCTGAGCTATTATCTACACGCCTAGAAATCAACTCCCATATGTCCATAATCATCATAGCTACCCCCCCCGCTAACAATCTATCTAGCATAGAATATATTCTTAGCTGGGCTTCTACCAACTTTACCCAAGAAACAACCACACTTGGTGATTTTAACCTAGACTGGCTTACCTGTGCCTCCAAAACCCCCACTAACTTTATAAAATTATATAATGTATGTCAACTCATTAACTATCCTACAGGCATAGATAAGCATACCAATAAGCAATCCATATTGGACTGGATTCTGATAAATAAATCTAATGTAAATTATGTTGCCGGGTGCCTTCCTGATACTCTTAGTGACCACTCTCCAACCTATCTTATCAGGAAACAAACACACACAACTACTAACATTTCATTCAATTTCATCCGTATTAAAAAACTTTTCACCTTCTACATCTAATTCACTGCTACAACAATATGATTGGTCACCACTAAAATTCCTACAGCTAGACCTTGCCATACATATATTAGTAAGGCATTCCCAGAAATTCTTAATAACTTGGCACCCATTAAAAAAATTCACTCCAAATTCAAACAGCTGCCATGGTTAACAAAATAAACACAATTTCTACTCAAACAGAGGGATAAAGCATGGATTAACTACAACAGTAACAAAAATAACAAAAACTTAACTTCATGCTAACAACTAAGAAATCTAGCTAAAAAAACAAATCAAAAAAGACAAAAAACATAGTTTCAATCATGTCAACAAAAATGCCAAAGTAACCCTCAAAAATTCTGGCAAGCCATAAACCACCTCCTAAACCCCAGTAAAACTACAACTCCAACACCCTCAATCAGTAACACTTCAGAGTGTGTAGTCACCCAATGCAATACCCATTTTACCAACTCACTAACTACATTACTTAACAACACTGCAAATCCACCACTAACCATCCCAACTTTCTCCCTTAAGCCAATTCAAACTAGCTACATAAAGAATCTCCTAGGTAAATTAAAACCCTGTACTCTTGCAGCTGATCAACTTTCCAACGAATTTCTAAAACTTGCCACTACATCCATCTCCTACCCTATTTCTATTCTTATCAAACGCTCCAACTCTGAACAGTATGTACCTCTTCTTTGGAAAATATCTCATATCATACCCCTTCACAAAGGTGGCCCCTCTACTGACCTCTCCAACTACAGATCAATCGCCATACTCTCACCACTATCTAAAATCTTAGAAAAAATTATACACCAACAAATCCTTGCCTACTTTGTTAAAAATAACCTACTACCTAACACTCAACACAGCTCTCATAAATTTCACAAATACCATAAATCTCTTCAAAAAAATGGACAACTCATCTCAGCTACCTTCCTCAACATGTCAAAAGCTTTTGACATGGTAACATACCAAAAATTTCTCAACAAACTCACCTTCTACAACATCAGTACCACATCCTTAAACTGGTTTATAGCTATCTGTCTACAAGCTGGTAAATGGGACAATAATCTCTCCCCCCTTCTACCCATCTGTGTTGGAGTCCCACAAGGCTCCATCCTTGGCCCTCTTCTTTTTATCATATTTGCCAATGACATTAGTACCTCCACACAACTTGGCTCAGTCATTCAATACGTGGATGATCCCTCCCTCATCTCCTCTACCCCATCTATCAAAGAACTACAAGATAAAACTCAAACTGCCCTCCAAAACACTGAAAACTACCTATCTGACCCTTAACTGATCTTAAACCCCAACAAAACCAAGCTCATGGTTTTCAGTAATTCTAATGCAAATAATACACCATTGCCACTAATGGTACTAAAATCAAACCAGTCGAACAGACAAAACATCTAGGTGTTACAATGGGTAATGGCCTAAAGTTCAATAAACATGTAGCATTAACAATAAAAAAGTGCATATAAAACTTGGTTTGCTCTGCAGACCAAAACCCTATCTTACTGACTTTGCCAGATTAACTACAGCTAGATCCCACCTCCTATCCACCCTTCTTTACTTTTCCCAAATCATCACCAACCTGTGTAAATCAGAATTCCATAACCTGGAAACCTGTTATAATAAAATTGTCAAATTTGCCTCAGACCTACTTCACAGATCACATCATTGTACAGCACTTCATCACCTTAAGTGGATAGAACTCCCCCATCCCTTAATCAACTAGTAATTGCTCATAGAGTCATCCATAGACCAGATAACTGCCCTTCTCTAACAGACCTCATTCAACCTTACACAAACCTTAAGTCCCTTATGTCATCTAACAAATTAATGCTTAATGTAACTAAATCCCATAATTACCATGGAGACTCCTTATACTCCTACAAAATTGCAAAATTCTGGAACTCTCGCCCCCAACATATTCTTACCACCCCTGATACACATCATTTGAAACATCTTCTAAAATCATATTACTATAACCATTGGCTATGTTCCTGCACATCCCCAGGCTAATCACACACACCTACTATTTCCTCCATTAATCTTCTTTTCCTATGCCTCTTACTGCCTGCGTAACTGGCTTCTATTTTCTTTTGATTTGTTGAATAATACAAAAAAATATGTTACATCATTATAATTTCTGACTCTGTTTTGATTTCTGAATATTGTAACTTAATTTGTAGTTTTGCCACGGTATATATTTACTTTGTATTTCATCTGTTGTTTTTTAAACTCTGTAAATATTTTTGTACTTTCTCTGTATGTCACTTTACTACTTTTTTATCTGTACTACATTTATATCTGCTAATGTTTCTGGAGCTTTTCTCCCCAGGTCTCCATTGAAAATGGGCTCCTGGCCCAGTCAGACACTACCCGGTAATAAAATGTAAATAAGTAAATAAATATTGTATATAAATGTATATGTTCTCCAAAATAAACATATATCTCTTAATTTGTTCATTACGTCTTCCCGTTGTTACATTCTAGTTTTCCATCCACTCCTTATTCTTTGTTACTAATAGTCTGTCAGCCACATATGAACACGTTGTTGGTATTTTAATTTCTTCCATTGTCATATATTCTGCTTTTAGTAATGTATTCATTGTACTCACTACTGCATTCATAACTAATACAAATAAAATACTACTTGTGGGATATCCCTGTTTTAAACTACTTTTTATATTGATTTCTTTATTTAACCAGCCATTCACTACTATTTTCACTTTGTTTTTCTCATATGTGGTAACAAAAATCTTTTGTATCTTCTCACTTACATTATATTCTTTCATTACAGTATGTCCCATCATATTTCATGTTATATTCTTATCAAATGCCTTGTCCAAGTCACCTGCCAAAATGTTTGCTCCTGCTTTCCTATTTAGTATACCATCTGCAATTTCTCTTATTAGTAGTAGTAATTCTTGACTTCCTTTGCCCTTTCTTCCAAATATCCTAGCTTCCAATATTTTATTTACTTTATTTTCCAATCTCATTTCTATAATTTTCATGAAAATCTTATAATCTGAGTTAGTAAGCACTATGGGCCTCCAGTTTCTTAAATCTTCCATCTCTCATTTTTTCCATGTCAGTTTCATGGCTCCAATATATATTTCTTCCTGTCTGAAACCTTCCTCTAAGTATTCATTCAACACCTGTACATAATACTTCTTCTGCCAGTCTGACATATCTCTGTACATATGATATTCTATTCCATCTGGTCCAGTCACTGATTCAAGTTCACCATTCTTAATATTTTATCTACTTCTTCTATTGATATTTACTTTTTCTAATTCTTTATTATCTTATTCTGTTAACTTTTTAACCCTCTACTTCTGTTTTTTTTTTTATCTTATTTTCATAGGTTCATAGATTACTACTAGGCTAGCTGCCTTTGTAGACAATTTTAAGCCTAGCCAATTACCTCATGAGAAACTCAAACCCTATATCTTATGTCTGTAAGGAAAACATCGTAACAATTATGCCAACCTCCCACCCCTAAATAGTTGGCATGGCCAGTCTCAAACCATGGACCCTGTCAACCACAGTTCTGTACTTAGACCACTAAGCCACAACATCCAATTTCTTTGCTATATGTTCTGTGACTATAGTTCATTATTTCTTGTTGATCTCTCACACTTACTCAATTTTTACATTATTTATTTCCCTTATTATCCTTTTGTTCTCTTTTTACTATATTACTTAAGGTGCTACCTCTTCTTTTTCCCTTTGTAGAAAATATCTTTGTTTAAATAAATACTTTTTTAATCTTTACTTGAGTCATCTCATATATTTCTCTCTATCAAAAACTTTTTTATTTCTAACTACATCTGTGAATGCATTATTACTCACTTCTTTATGTTTTTCCTTTCCCTTTTTCCTTATTACATATTTCCATTTCAAATAGCATTTCTTATATCTCTTCTTTTCTTTGTAACATATACATACATTGCTATAATTCTATAGACTTGCTCTTTCCACCTCAACATCTACTATTATTATTCTACCCATTATAACCTGGAGTTTAATTTAAGATTTTTACTGATTACTTGCACATTTCTTTTCTTATATTCCAAGTAATCTTATTCCCCATAACTTTTTGTTTGTAGTCTTTCTTCTTCTGTTAATATTTTTATGTCCTCTAAAATAATCATACCTATGTCCAGTGTTGCACACCATTCTAGTACTCCTATTCTTCTTTTCCATTTTTATACTACTCACATTAATTGCTAAAATTCTCAGTTTTCTCTCTATTTATTTTACTTTTCCTATATCATTGCTTCGAATCCCTTTTCCTTTCTTGTTCTCTTTCATTCCTAAGCATATATATTTTCTTTCCCTATCCTTCACCCTTTTTCTAGATTTTTTTTCTTTCTTTCACTACTCTCCAGTTCATCTCTTCTTCTTCACCAATTTCTGGCATTCCTTCATACCTTATTTCCTTAACTTTATTTTCCTTTTTTTCAATATTTGTTATTATTGTTTGCTTATCTTGCTCTTTTTCCTGCTCTTGTACTATATTATCCTCTGATTCTATTTTTGCTCAATATCTTGTTCCTTACTTGCTTTTTCTTTACTTAGTTCAATAATTTCTTTATAATCCATCCATAAATGCCCTGTCTGCTCACATTTAAAACATTTCAGTTCACTTTTTTGCATCATAACCCACTTAACCACAGCTATAATATTTTCTTTTATCACAGTCATTAATTAAATGATCGCATTTTCCACAAAAACATGATCTGATGTCAATTTTCATTCTATCCTGAACAAGTGGTTCTGATTGCAACTGTTGGATCTGACTTGGCCATTGCTAAAGTTCATGGTAACCAAACTTCTGGAGTTCTCCCTTACCGATAATGCACCTCCCCCAACTACCTCCAGATCTCATTTGCCACTTCAAGCTAACAAACGTGGTCTACCATCTCTCTTTCGAGCTGTACGATTTAGATAAGTAATATTTCTTTCTATTTCTTCTATTTCTCTTTTTCTGAAATCACTATTTAGTATTTCTTATCTTTCGTATTTGTATTAACTGTATTTCCACCTTTTATGTAGTACTTGGTATCTCTTAAATACTATTGCTAGTATCTTTCTCTCTGCACTACTTTGTCATAGACCTTCCATACCATTGTTGGTATCTCCCCTTACCCTCTCATCTTCTGGTAAAAAAAAAAATCTTTGTCTATCATACTTAACTTTCTCAGTATAATTCCTTTCATTTGTTGTTGTTGGCATTATTGTCCATTATGGCTGACAAATCTACTGTTTTTAAAAAAAATGTTCCAAATGTGGGCATAAATTGCCAGTTTCCAGTGCCCACACACTTTGTATTTATTGCCTGGGCCCTCCTCATTTACAGGATGGTTGCTCAAATTGCCATGGCTTCAATCCCTGTGCTGTTATGGAGCATAAGAACAAGTAGATTTTAAAGGTCTTTTGCCATCCTCCTTTGGAAAAGCCACATCAGAATTGCCCCAACCAAGGCCTTCATCTTTAAAATCTTCTTTCTTGGAGTCATCTAGGAAGAGAAGTCTAAGGCACTTGGTCTCAACTCTGGATCCCAAAAAATTGAGATTATAGAAGCATTCTGACTCATTGACACAGACAGTTTTGACTCCACTGGATCCAATCTTGATAGAGTCAAATCAGAAACATGCCAGACAATTGGATCAGACAGAAGTTGTAGAGATGCCATCACTTCCATGCAGCAGGTACTCCTTGACCGTGGATCCAGTCCCTGGCAGGCTGCCAATGCACATTTTGCAAACATCTAAGTCTCCATCTGCACACTCCACTTGTTCTTCTAGAAGCCTCACAGAAGAAGGTGTGGAGAGAGTGTTGAGGAAGATTCTGTTGGCACAGGGGCAGATTGGTTTCTCCTTCGGTGCCTACCTCTCTGGGTCAGGTTGTCCAGCCTTCCACAACACTCCCCCTTGCAAATTCCTTCTCTGACACATATTGTTGCTTCAGAGTCTTAGGATTTTAGCAGCCTGGATACATCAGTCTCGGAACACAGAATTTCTATATCCTCCAAGATCTTCTCTGAGACATTCAGTCTACTCAGATCCAGAGAGGTGTCAGAGCAGAAGTCTGCCTGTTGGATCCAGGGTGCAGCACTTGACTTCAAAATTTTCAGAGCCATTTCTGTACATCAGAGACTCGGCAATAGACAGTTTGGCTCTGCCTTCCACCTCTGGGGCATTGCCATTGGAGCGGGGAGGGTCAACGATTCAGAAGCTCGCCTTCTTGCATCATAACTCCTCTTCCTCTCCATTGAGCTCTGCCTTGAAGACTGTGAAGAGAGTTTTCTCTGCCTCAGCATATCTGACAGAGCCTTCCTCCTCAGATCCTAGGTATGCTATCATTTTGTCTCAGCTTTAAGAGCCTCTCCACTTTTCTACTCAGGAGCATCCAGTACCAATGGCCCAGGTTTCCCCTCAGGGAATTCTGATTTCCTCTTCCAATACCTCCCCAGAGCATCCCACTGAGGAGGTGCCCTCGAAGAGGACGTCTAAGAGGAAGCATGTAGACTCCCCACAGGACCCCATCACAGAAGACACAGATTTCAATGAAGGTGAAGGACCCCCACAGAACCCTCCCAGTGATGTCAGTTTTGGAAACATCCTAGAAATTCTGAAACAGAGAGGTGGCTGGAATCCTTCCAACCCTATGTTGAAGGAATCTATTCTGTTGGAGGCCTTCAGTACTGGACCGTCTACCTCCTGGGTGACTCTGCCTGCTGATTAGCTCATTGATATGATCTCTGTGTGAGCGTAGAAGGATCCTGACTCCATAGAACCCATACCTCAAAGACCAGACAAGATAATGGCACCACCTGTGGACAGACATTTTTGGGGAAAAGGGGTTCCAGTTGATGCCATGGTCATAGCAGTGGCCATGAAGAAAGAACCTGTTGATGAGAGCTTTACAGTCCATGCCCCTAACAGGTAGTCACTGGCAATGAACAGATTAGGGAAGCATTTCTTTGCTTCAGTGATCTTTGTTCTAAGGTCACTGAACTATTTGGCACACTTTATTAAACTTCAGAGATATTTGACCAAGGAGTTGTCAAATACAATCACAAGAGCCATTTCTGAAGAGGTTCAAGATTCTGCATCATCTCATCCACCTCTAAAGACAGTTGGGGGGATGCTTATTCCTGCACCAGAGACCCTGGCTAGACATAACAAAAGATACTTGGGTGCAGATATTTATTTCCAGATGTTATATAATACCCTTTTCCCTTCTACCTCCAACTCTAAGAAAAAATCCCCGATGTTACAGCCAGTCGGAGGGATCAAGCAACAATTCGGATTCAAAAGCTGCTAGAAAAAAAAGAGTCATCCAAAAGGTCCCACCAGACCAAATAGGCTCTGGAACTTAGTCAAGGTTCTTTTTAGTGCCAAAGAAGAAAGGGGACTGCAGACCAATTTTGGATCTCACCAATCTAAATAAATCAGTTCAATGGACCTTGCTCCATGAACCAAGTTCTGGATGGTCACGGTGCAGTCCATTCTACCCTTTCTGGGCAAGGATGATTGGATGTGCTGTATAGATCTTCAGGACACCTGTTATCACATAAAAATGAACAGGCACTCGAGAAAGTACCTATGCTTCCAACTGGGAGCCAGTCATTACCAATTCAGAGTACTGCCCTTTTGACTCACCACAGCCCCCAGGGTGTTCACCAACTGTAGGGATTCCAAGCGCTTTCCTATTTGGACAGCTGGCTCATTTCCACTCTGACCAGGCATCAGCTTGTACACACAAGTGATCAGGTTCTCCAGACTTGCGCCCTCCTGGGAATAACCATAAACTATGACAAATCCCCACTTCAACCAACTCAGGCACTGGATTTTATAGGAGCTCTTAATAAAAATTCGGCCATCATTTCTGTACCACTGCACAGAGTTCAGACAATAAGATCACAAGTCAGGAGGATTATAGTGAGTGCCTCAATCCCAGCCCATCTGGCCCTTTGGACTCTAGGCTTGATGGCTGCAGCAATAAATTTAGTTCCACTAGCCAGCTTTCACATGAGGATTCTACAGTGGATGCTGGCTACTCAAAAGTCAATCCTATATCACGCAATGTCGTACCAGATTAAGAATTACCCAGACGTGCAGAAGAGACCCAAGTTGGTGGATTTAATCTGACCAGATACTTCAAGGATGTCCCTTCATTCATATCCAACAGCTCAAGGCTATAGTGACCACAGATGTTTCATAGATAGGGTTGGGAGAATTATCTGGGAAGGATAGTCCAGGGCACATGGTCTCCCAAGGAGGCCAATTTGCACATAGATGTCCTGGAGATGAGAGTGTTGCTCTTAGCATTGTAGGCATTTCAGAATGCTCTCCCCTCTGGGATGGTTGAGATTCAAACAGACAACATGTCAGTTGTATGGTACATCAACAAACAAGGGGGAGCCAAATCCTACTCATTGTGTCGAGAAGCTCTAAGGATCTGGCAGTGGCTGATCTCTTCCAACCGCTTTCTAATAGCAATACACATTCCAGGAAAATCCAACGTGATAGCAGACAAACTAAGCAAGTGAATTCTTCTTCCTCACAAGTGGTTCCTCAACAAAACAGTGGCTGACAAGATTTTCCATTGATGTGACCAGCCTTTCTGTGACCTCTTTGCCTCTCCGCTAAACAACACGTACAGCAACTACTTTGCTCTAATTCCTCCACAGGGGAAGTCACTGAGGGATGCTCTACTCCATGATTGCCCCCTCGAGGTCTTCTCTATGCTTATTCACCAATTCCATTGATTCCGAAATTTCTACAGAAAGCTGCCAGGTCAAAGAGAAAAGTAATCCTCATTGTGTGCTATTGGCCTCGACAAATTTGGTTTTCCTTCCTTTGGCCTCACCTGGTTCATCCTGCATGGACCCTTGAACCGACTCTGGAACTCCTCACCTGGTTCAACCTCCATGGACCCTAGACCCAACTCCGGACCTCTTGTTTCACCTGACAGGTATGACATCCAGATATCCCAAACCTCTTCTCGTAAGCCCTCGACAATGAAGATATAGTCTAGTAAATGGAAAAGGTTTGTTATTTGGGTGCAGCAGCACAACTTTGACCCTTTTCAGCCCCTATTAATTACATTTTGGACTTTCTAATGCATTTATTTCTAAACAACATTAGTTCATCAACCATTAAAGTGCAACTGGCATCAATTTCCAATTATCACCTTGGATTTAATGGCTCCTCTATTGCTTCTCACAACTTGAGCAAGGCTTTCTTAAAAGGCACTCACCTCCTAATGCCTCCTTTTAAAGATCCTACACTTCCATTGGGTTTGAATCTGGTACTGCAGTCTCTCACATAATCCCCTTTTGAACCAGCAGCTACATGTGATCTGAAATATTGTACAAGGAAGATCATTTTCTTGGTTGCCATTACTTCTGTAAGAAGAATTTTCAAGATTCAAGCATTATCCTCTAAACCGCCATACTTAAATTTTCGGGTCTATTTTAGATAAACAAAAATTTATCTAATCGAACGCTCACATGAGCGAAAATCCAAGACCTTGAAACTGGAATTGCCCCCCACACCCCCCGCTAAATATATATTCCAACTCCGAGATCGCACTACAGTGAGGAAAGGGCAAATATTCCCATCTTCACTGTACCGTGATCTCACAATTGCGGTTTCGAGTTTTTCACAAAGACAGAATAACCTTATGTACCAATCCATCTTTTCTGCCTAAGGTGGTACCATAATCCAATATCAGTCGAGCTATTAACTTGCCAGCGTTCTTCCTTAAGTTTGTCAACAAAGGAGAATACATCTTGCACTTATTGGATGTTCATAGATAATTACACTTTTATTTACATAGCACCTAGAAAATCTGAAAAGCTGACCAATTGTTCATTTCATTTTCTGAACAACCTAAGTTTATGTTATCAAGGTGATTGACAAATTGCATTTCCTTTGTTTACACTAAACTTTGCATTGCTCTTCCACATTCCTTGAAAGCTCATTCAACTAGATCCATGGCGATCCATGACGACTTTCATAGTTTTTCAATTAAAACTTTCCATGGATGATATACGAGCAGCAGCAACTGGGGCTAATCCCCATACCTTTGTAACTCATTACAAGTTGGATCTGGCCTCCAGACACAGGGCATCATTTGGTGCTATGGTTCTCCAGAATATCCTTCCTTGAGTTCACCCTGAGCACAGGTAGCTAGGGACGCTGTCCCACTTGCTGAGGATAGAATGAAAATTGACAACATCAGATAAAGAAGTTATGTACTTAAAATAACATTCTATCTATGCTGTCCATTTTCATTCAACTCCCCTCTCACCAACCCCCATCCTAAAGACCTTTGGAGGAACGAGTGCTTACAGAATACCTGTATATTGTTTTTAGGTATGACTTCTTGATATGGCTTCTCCATTAACCACTTTCATCTTTACTCTCTATTGAGCAGCAAACAAGATCCGAGGTAGTTGGGGGAAATGCATTATGGTTAAGGGAGAAGCTCGAGATATTTGGTTACCACGAGTTTTAGTATCCAAACTACTTATTGAGGAAGAATGAAAATGGACAACACAGATGGAACGTTATGGTAGGCACATAACTTATTTTGTTGTTGTTGTTGTTGTTGTTGTTGTTGACCCCAATATTTTACTTTAACTTTATTACCATACACATGTATCATACTTGAAATGTGCACTATCTTTTCATTTTCCATTTTTAATACCACGTTACATTTCTATGCCCAATCTATAAATGTCTATCATAAATTTTAATAATGTCCATCACATCTTTGCACACAGTCTTTAAATATTCTTTCAATGTCTCTTTCTCCACTTCAGTTCTAAATTGAAGGAAAGCATTTTTTCACTGCTCAGTTGAATACTTGAAAAGGTATGAATTCCATGGATTACTGTTTTTATTTAATTCATATTGCCCTAAAAACGTTTCCATGAACTGTCCTGATTCAAATATAATGTCACAAAAAGAGTTTTTATTAATATATATAAAAGTTTAAACCTGTTGTGGAGAAATGCCCAATGATGTTATTACTTTGTCCCAAATATCATACCTGTCTAGTTCTTTCTATTCTTTGCTGCTTATCCCAACTAGATATTTTTTTGTTTCTGATTTCTTATTTTCTTTCTTCTCTCCTTCCTTCACTTTATCTGCATATGACTTTTTTTTCACTATTTCTTCTGCTCATTTTTCAGTAATCCGTTGATGATTTCTCCCAATGATGCTGCTTTTTCCCTTTCTGGTTCACTCTGCAACAATAACTATTGTAATAAAACATCCTGCAACCCACCCAACTGGAGGGTTGTTATAACACCTCCAGTCTTATTCTCAGTTCCACTTTCAAATAGCTTTTGCTGAAACAGCACTTCTGTGTCTTGTAAAGGTTTGACCACCTTCATTCCTCCACATAGATCACATCTCCATTTTCAATACCTGAAGGCTCACTCACATTCATACACACCTCCTTGGCTTCTAAATTTTTTTGTGAAGGCTCAACCGCATTTGCACTACATGGAAACTCCTCATTCACCATTTCACCCTCATTGACCTCTGCTATTGTCATTCTTTTGCAGAAACAGAAACAACCTGGAGAATTGTTGCTGCTTTCCTGTTCCTCCTCCATGATTCCCCCTGCTTCTCTGGGCTGCCACTGTACCCTGAATGGAAGCAGAATGTGCAACTGTGCAACATGTCCCCTGCTTAATCGATTATGGGTTCTTTATTGGTTAGTACCACTTCTATACATTATTTATATAGTATATATTATATACATTATTTATACCTTGATACAATACAACACACTTTAATATAAGTAAGCACTTCCCCCCACCCGTTTTTCCAAAGCCAAAAATATATTTTCTTTAGAATTTCTGCTAACATCCATTTCCCCATTGAACTTTACTTCATTAAGTCTCTCAGTCTGTAATGTCCATGATATATAAAATATTATTTTATCAATTTTTCATTACATATTTTCTAAAAATGTAATACCCATATAAAAATATGTCCATGTTTAAGTATTCAACTTTTTCAAAACTTTTCAACATTTTATTTTTACATATTTCTTCCTATAACTTATTCATTCTAAAACATTTTGAGAACACATGCTGTGTTGTTTCAAATGCCTCACAATTAATACATATCCTTTCTTGTTTCCTTTTATAAGGCATATTAGCTGTAACCAATAGTTTACCTATTGATAATCTCCACAGAAAATCTTTACATTCATATACTTTCTTACACCACATAAAACACGTTTTAATAACTTTCTTTCCTTTTTTCATTTGTAAATGTTTTCAAAGAAATATAAAGTAATGTTCTTTCATAATATTTAAATACCATTCTTTCCTATTTTTCAACGATATTCACTTTTAATTTCCATAAAAAAATTTGTTTTGATATTCCTTTATATAACCTTTCAATCTTTTCCCTATCCCCATTTTTTTTACAAAAACACATATTTATCAAATGTATCCCATTAGATTCCTATTCTCTTTTTTATAACCTTACTAAGGCCTTAAACGAATTCAGTGAAGCTGCATAAACAACTGGGTTTATTAACCCCAATCCACCTTCTTTTTACTTTACATACAAAATTCCTCTTCTGAATTTAATCTAGACCCCTATATGAATGAAAATATAATGGACATTAACTCTTTTTTTATAATTCATAGGTATGTAAATACTTGCTACATATGCTAACATGCTTAATAAAATAGAATTTATCAAATACACTTTTTTCTTGTATGACAACTTAAATGACTTTCAAAATGTACATATGTCTCTTATTTCCTGAAGAATTTTCTCTCATTGTATTTTTCTTATGGTCACTTGATCCAAATACTATTCCTAATATATCTATATTCCCTGCATTGAACTGTATATCTACTATAGTACCCATGAATCCAAAACATTTACTTTTTTCATTATTTATACATAAGGCAAGTATACTTAAATATGTAGTTAACTTTCTGATTGTCCCTTCCATCCATTCTTTATTCTTAGTGATTAACATTATGTTATCTGCATATGTATATATTTTTGGTAATTGTATTTCATCCGTTATCTTATATCCTGCTATATTTGATATTATATTACATAAGATGCTGTCGGGTTTGATTCTCAGCTAGAGCGTCTTCTGCGTGGAGACATGCGTGAATGGGCATGCCTTCATTGAAGGTTGTGCGTCAGGGCTGGTAACTCGGCACGTAAAAATCAACTACCAATCATTAGCGGACCGGAGTTCCACTGTGGCGACCCCTAACCGGGAAAAGCCGAAAGACACAACATAACTAAAGAGAATAATATTGCTCACTGGGCACCCTTGCCTTATTCCTCACCCTATTTCAATTTCCTTACTTAGCCATTCATTTAAAATTATTCTTATATTATTTCTTGCATATGTAAACCTAATTACTTTTATTATCCTGTCACTTATATTATAAGCCCTTAATATGTCCTATAAGGATTCATATTGTATTTTATTAAATGCCTTACTTAAATCTCCTAACATAATTTTAGTTTCCACCTTTTTATTTCTTTCACTATCCATAACAGATACTGATTTCCTTTCCCCTTTCTACCAAAAATTGTTTGATCAAGCAACTTTTCTACATTGTTTGTCTTTTAGTTATTATTCTCATAAATATCTTATAGTCTATTATTTAATACTATTGGTCTCCAAATTTTTATATCGTCTTTATCTCCTTTTTTCCATATAAATTTCATGATTCCCATACATATCTGTTATCTGCCATACCTTTTAACCATTCATTTAATACTTTCACAAAAATGATTTTTTGCCAGTTGTCCATATCATTATACATTTGATATTCAATACCATCCAGTCATGTAGCTGTATCCATATTGATACCTTTCAAGGTTTCATTTATCTCTTTCACGTTTATATTTTTCTCCAAATTCTCATTCTCTTCTTCACTTAGTGTTTTAACTACTCATCTCTGAGTTGCTTTTGTTTCTTTCTTACAAAAGACTGTCCTATATATTTTAATTGCCTCAAATATTCTGTCTTGCATGATTATTTTCCCCTTCATTATTCTTTAATTCCCTTATTATTCTTTTACTCTGTTTTACTAATTTGTCCAAGTAGGGTGCTATGTCTTCTTTTCTTCCTTGTAAGCAATATCTTTGTTTATATAGCAATCTCTTAATCTTCTCCTGATTTATGTTATATATTTCTTTGTCTTTCTCATAGAATGCTCTCTTAGCCTTCATTATTTCCTTGAACACTTCTTGACTCAACTGTTTATGTTTTAATTTCTGTATGCTTCTCTTTTCCTCTTGACACTCCAAAAAACACTTTTTATATTTTTTCCTTAAAACTTATCAACCAACTGGTCCAATTTTTGTAAAATTTTCTCATACCTGTATGACCCTTCCATAATTTATCACTTTTCTTTCATCTTGTCTTTTTCATTAATCCTCTTAACACCTTTGCCTATTCTTATGTATCCTTCTTTCTCATATACCTCTATCCATATAGCTATATGGTCTGAGAATCCTATCTTTTTTATTCCATTTTTGTAAAAATTTTTAAACTATCCGATACTAAAAAGTAGTCAATTTCAGTTTTGATTTCACTACAATTATAAGTCCAATGTTTGTTATCCCATATATTTAGCTTTCCATATTTGATTATCTCATATATCATGTTAACATCACTACTATTTTACTTTCCTGTTCTTAAATTGCAGTCATAATATCCATATCAACACCTACATAATTTAGAAATTTTTAAAAACATTATCTCTTTTTCTTTCTTTGTAACATATGCATATATTGCAAACATTCTGTAAACATGTTTTCCATCTTACATATACTACCATTATTCTTCCCAATTCAGCTATTGTAAAATGTAATATTTTAATGTTTTCTTGACATAAAATACCTATTTCAGAATGTGAATTTTTCCTGTATTCCAGGTAATAGATCCAGATGTTACTTCATTTAAGTTTAATGTTCCAGTCATCTGTCCTGATTTGTTTGTGTGTAATAAACTACTTAAACAAATACCCAAGCCTCATCATCTTCTTTGAATATGCAAGACAAGTGACATGATGTCAGAATAGGATCTGAAGTAAAACTTCTTCAAGACCATGAGGCAAGCAGCCACAGCTGGAGGAATATACAGAAGTGAATCATCCGAAGCTCAAACGACTCACAAATAGGTCAAAAATATAAATCCAGGCACTAAAACTTGTTTAAATGATTTTTTTTTACTCGATGAATATAAAACAAAGCATTCAAAATGTGCAGATGACTTTCTAATTAAACAAAATATTCAAAATTATAATTTATTAATAAAAAGTACTCAAAATGTTTATGAAAATGCTTGAAATAACTTCTGAATCACATAAAATGTATTAACAAAAGAAAACAACCATATTTTTCCTTATGTGCTTCTTTTTCATATTAACTAAAGTTATTCAAAATATCCAAAGTGTGCAAAGTGTTTGCAAGTGTGTGCAGTATTATAGTATAGTTATTTTGGAGAATACAATCATTTTAAAGGGACTGTTGTGTAGTTGAATATTTTTCGAGAACCTGGTGTGTGCTTTTAAATATAATTTCAAGGGCATTTTGTTGGCATGGCAGAAGGATTTTGCAGACCTGCTCCACTTGTATTTGATAATAATGTTACTGAAAACTGGAGAGTGTTTGAGCAAGAGTACACTATTTTCATACGGGTTGCTTTTTCTGATAAAGACACGTACAAAGGTATTTATTCTGCTTAATCTAGCTGGTTCAGAAGCCATTGACTGGGAGCATCATTTGTGTATGCCCCAGCTGTGTATGCAGGGGAGGGGGAAGACCACCATATTGTGGTGCCAGCTGAAATGCAGGAAGACCCTGAGTGCTTAAAACATAAATTTACAGAAATATGTAACCCCAAACAAATATTACAATGGAAAGGCACATATTTTACACAACAGATCAAAAACCTGGTGAAACTTTTGCAGCATATATAACTGACTTGAGAAACAAGGCAAAAAAAATGCAGATCTGGTGATTTAAGAGATGAGATTATAAAAGACAGGCTTGTGTGTGGTATTAAGTATGATGCATTGAGAAAGATTTGGCTTTGAGACAGTGATTTAACTTTGAATAAGGCCATAGAGATTTGTCAGATATATGAGCTCTCAGAAAAGCACACTAATATGCTTACAAATGAGAAAAGCATGCTGGCAGTGCCTTCCAGTGCTAATGTTGATAGTATGCAGCACTAGGTTAAAAGATGCAGGCCTAATGGAAGGGCCACACCATGGGCCTCTGTAGCAAAACCCAGAGCAGCTACAGTGAAACCTAAGGCACACTCAGTAAAGCAGAGGGGTGAGTCAGCAAAACGTGTAACAGGCCTCATATTCAGCTGTTGTAATCGTGGAGATAATCATGAGCCCAGATGAGAGAAGTGCTTAGCTTTTAGTCAGCAGTGCCAAGTAGGTAAAAAAATGGAATCATTTCAAAATGTTTTGTAACTCTAAAGGGGCTACATTCTTTTATTAAAAGAGAGCATTCAAAGAGTCAAGTTGATCAACTAGAAAGCTGCGAGCCTACTTTTTATGCTGATGGTGTGTCTGTGCTTGATGAAACAGTCAATGCAGTAGATTTGTTGGGCAAAGAATGAAGTATTTTGTACTGTTCTGATTAATGGGAGACCTGTAGAGCTCAAAGTTGATACTGGTTCAAAGTGCAATGTTATGTCAGTAGATATGTTTGCCAAAGTAAAATCTGATGAGAAGCTTGATCTGGCAAAGTGTGCAAAGCTTGCTGCTTATGGTGGTGAAGAAATTCAAACAGAAGGCTCAGTAGTGCTTTTGTGTTATTCTGCTGGGAACAGCTATGACTTGCAATTTTACTTAGTCAAGAGACACATGCAGTCATTTTTAAGCCTCAAGGACAGTTTGAACATGGGACTGCTTTCATTTATTGCAGAAGTCCACAATGCAAGCACATGTAGCAAAAAAAATTTGACACAGACTATTTTTTTCTGACTATGCTGATCTTTTTGAAGACAAGTTAGGGAAACTCCCAGTTGTATATTCCATGAAATTAGACCACAAGGTAAGCCCCGTTATAAAACCAGCACAGAAAGGTCCAGTAGACATGCAAGGCAGAGTCAAAGCTAAGCTAAACAGAATGGTGTGTCTAGGAGTAATTTGTCCAGTAGAAGAACCATCTAAATGAGCATCCTTCCTGGTCGTAGCTCATAAGAAATGCTCAGATAATATTAGAATATGTATTGATCCAAGATAATTGAATAAAGCACTAAAACTACCTCATCATCCAATGTGCACAGTTAAAGAAGTTGCCGTTCTTATGCCAAATGCCACTGTTTTTTCTGTCTTAGATGCAAAAAATTAATTTTGGCAAATTTTGCTTGACCAAAAATCTTCATTGCTAACCACTTTCACTTGGAAGGTACAGAGTTTTGAGAATGCGATTTGGGATAAATTCTGCCAGAAGTCTTTTAACATGCGATGGATCAAATTTTTTCTGGCTATCCATGTGCTATTATAGGAGATGATATTCTCGTAGCAGGCAGTGGTGAAGTCGAACATAATAGAAACCTCAGGAAATTTCTGGAACATGCTCGTGAAGTGAATCTTAAGCTAAATCCTCAGAAATGCAAGTTCAGGCTACAGGATGTTACTTATGTGGGTAATTTGTTTACCAGTTCATGCTTGCTACCAGATCCTTCCAAGCAAACTGCAATGTTTGATGGCAGCTCCAGACAATGTCACTTCCTTACAATGTTTTCTTGGCATGGTCAACTATTTGGGCAAGTTTATTCCAGATTTGAGTGACCTTTCAACACTTCTAAGAGAGCTGACATGCAAAGATGTAACCTGGTCTTGGTTGGAGCAACACCAAAGAGCATTTGATGTCCTGAAACAGAGAATTACCAGTCCACCCACTTTAAGATATTATGATGTTCATAAACCTGTAACTCTTTCTTGTGAAGTTTCGAAGTTTTGTCTTGGTGAAGTCCAACTACTTAAACACCTCTTATGTAATGCTCTTCTATCCCCTACCCAACACGGTTTCCGGCCAGGGCATAGCACTGTTACTGCCCTATTATCTTTCACTGACACTGTCAACAAAGCCTTAGATGCAGGCCATGTGACCTCAGTCATCTTATTAAACCTATCTAAGGCTTTCGACACAGTGTCACATACTGAGCTAGTAAACCAACTATCAAGACTAGGTTGCTCCTCAAAATCCCTCAGCTGGTTTACCTTTTACCTACAGAACAGGGAACAGTTAGTAAGGTGGTTAAATGCACAATCCTATTACCAACCTAACAATATAGGAGTACCACAAGGATTCATTTTAGTCCACTACTGTTCAATATTTTCATCAATGACCTGCACAAAGCCCCCCAAATCCAGAATCTCATGCAATACGCTGATAATTCAACACTGATATCCACCTCCAAAAATTTCTCAGACCTCCTCACAGTTACACAACAGGCCTTTACTTCTATCGAATCATGGCTTACTAATGCACAACTTATGCTAAACCCCCCCCAAAAAATAAACTTCTACTTTTCTCTACAAACTCACCTGACATTAACTTCAAAATCCTTGCTAAAGACGGCACAGAAATACAAAGTGAAAACAGCCAAACTACTAGGTATAACAATAAATAACAAACTCACATATGAACCACACATCCTAACTGCAATAAAGAAAACCCATTTCAAACTAGGTAAACTATTTTCCCACAAGCTCTACTTGGATAAAAATACCAAAATAAAACTAGCCAGTAACCTACTCATCCCCTCCCTTCTATATGGTAGTGCCATGTTTACTAATCTGCACACAACCCTTAGTAATAAAGTACAATCCTGTTACAACAAAGTAGCCAAATTCACCTTGGAAATACCACACCGTTCTCATCACTGCCATGCCATCACCAAGCTAAAATGGCTAGAGTTTTCCCACCATCTACAATACACCCAACTAACCTTAGCCCACAAACTAATATCTAAACCAAATGACTGCCCTGCCCTCAACTCAATCCTACATACATCCCCACAAGAACACTAAGATCTTCCTGTAAACACATGCTTACTGTAACTAAACCCAACAAAAGAGCAGGACAATGTCTGTTCTCCCATACCATAGCTAGACTATGGAATAACCTTTTATCAGAAATAACCCAAATTGACCACCCAAAAACTTTTAAAGTAGCTCTAAAAACACACTATCTAAACAATCCATCCTGCACCTGCCTCAGGACCAAACCACCTTAAACAGTACATTTCACCAAATACTAAGATGACAAAACTTTGCAAAACCCAGTCTTCACATTTTACTAGTGTATTCCTACGGATTTATATCACATGATCGAAATGCAATAACATCGAACACTATAACATCGAACTTATAACCGTGAAAACTGAAAACTCCGAAAGCTAAGAACAGCAATTTTTTTCCCTGGGAAAAAAATCACTGTTCCAGCACAAAACACACAAACATTACTAACTATGTCTAATGTGGGGGGCCCACACCCCCCGTACTTAAATGCACCAGAGTAGAAGAAATAACAAAGCCATGGAAATGGCCCACTGGATTTTTTCCCAGGGAAAGAATTCAATGTTCCGTGGCTTTGCTGTTCTCAGTCTTCGAGGTTTTGGGTTCGATATCATAACAGTCGAGGTTTTCCAACTTCGATGTTATGATATAGACCCTATTCCTACTATACAGGATACCATAATCTTACCAAAGAAAGTAATGTTTCTTAGTCTATGCCTTGTCTATTGATGTAACATTACAACCTATTGTAAGGATTTTTCTAGTTCAATTTAATGTAAATCCTAAGAAATGTAAATTGTAATATGTTTTTCTCCCTGTTATATCTGCAATACTTTTAATTGTTTTTTAAATATTGTCTTTCTTTTGTAATGCTTGTGGAGCTTTTTTCCCCAGGCCTCCACTGAAAATGGGTCTCTGACCCACTGGACTTTCCTGGTCAACAAATATTAATAAATAAATAAATCACTCTTCAAAGGGTAGACCAGTAGCCTATGCATCCAGAACTCTGACCCAAACCGAGATACAGTATGCACAAATAGAGAAAGAGCTGCTGGCAATTTTGTTTGCATGTTCAAAGTTCCATAATTATATTTATGGCAGACCTGTTCAAATCGAGACTGACCACCAACCTTTGGTTATGATTTTGAAAAAGCCAATGCACACAGCTCCTGCGAGATTGCAATGCATGATATTGAAATTGCAAAAGTACAATTTTCACTTGGTTTACACAAAGGGAAATCTTCTTTATCTTGCTGATACTTTTTTAAGATCGCCCAGAAAAAGTACTGAACAGCATGAAAATGAGCAACTTGATTTTGAAGTTATGGAAGTGAGAAATTTTTCTTCCACACATCTTGATGAGCTTAGAATGCACACAGCTTCAGATCCAGTTCTCTAGATGCTCAACCACTTTATCAGTCAAGGATTACTGTCAAAGCAATCTTGTTTATCACTAGATGTGCATCAGTACTTTCCTTACAGAGATGAGATTTTGATGGAAGATGCTATCATCATGAAAGATCCAAAAGTGACTGTTCCAAAATCCTTACAACAAGAGTATATTAAAATCTTGCATCATGGCCACCCAGGAACTGATTCTACCAAAAGAAGGGTGAAAAGACTAATATTTGGCTTTCTATGACAAAATATATTAAAAAAGAACTTTCAGTTTGTTCTGTTTGTAATAGTACTAAACCACATCAGCAAAAAGAACCACTTAATCTAAGCCAGATTCCTGAACTATATTGGTCGACAGTAGCTACAGATATTTTTGAATGGAATGGTCAACATTACTTGGTGTTAGTAGACTGTTATTCAAATTGGTTCGAGATTGACCTACTTCCTAGTCTCATGTCCAGCACTGTCATTACGAAGTTGAAGAGATATTTGTCTGTCCATGGTAGTCTGCACAGTCATTTCTGACAATGGTGCACAGTTTACAAGTCAGCAGTTTAAAAACTTTGCTGAAATGTGGGACTTTCTTCATGTTACTAGTAGTCCTGAATACCCACAATTTATTGGCCTATCTGAACATGCAGTTCAAAGTGCAAAACAGCTGTTGGAGAAGTCTAAACATGACAATACTGATGTTTTTCTTAATCTGCTTAATCTCAGAAACATTCCTTATGGCAATTTACTTGGTTCACCTGCCCAGAGATTAATATTGAGATAAACCAGAACCACACTACCAATCAGTAAGAATTTGTTGACTAAAACAACAAAGCAGTAAAATCTTAACTCCTAAAGAAGCATTTGTCCCAAAAGTCCTACTGTGATAAAACCAGCAAACCCCTGAATCCATTAAAAGAAGGAGAAATAGTGAGGATGCAGACAGCAAAAGGATTTGACCGACTAGGACTTGTGAAACATTTGTGTGAGGAACCGATATCGTACATCACTGAGTCGCAAGGGATGGAATTCAGGCAGAATGGTAAACATTTACTACCGGTATCCGAGGAAACATTTACTACCGGTATCCAAGACACTGTTACAGCAACTTGCCTGTAATAGAGATTAATTCTCAGAGTGATTTCTCCAATGTTTCTGTACCAGAGAACATTTCATCATCTGTTCCTGAAAGTATCCCTGACAATCCTGAAGAAGAACATTCCCTAGTGACTTTCCCTGTTGCTGAACCCAGTTCTTATTATTACTTTACGAGGTCAGGTCATATCTCAAGACCTAATCCCAAATACACGGCAACCTGGACATAATTGTTATTGTTTGTATATGTCTGTATAATTTTCATGCTTATCCAATAGTTGTTTTCATTGCAGAACACAATAGCTAAAGAGGGAGGCTGTAGATCAGAGTGTGTCTTGTACCTTTAAGAGCCATTTCTGTTCATGGGCACAAGCATATAAGTACTGAACACGTGCAAGCAAGAGTGCCATTGAAAGCATGTATGTGTGCAGCAGTCAGACAGTTAGTTAGCTTGTTTAAGTTTAATGTTCCGGTCATCTAATCTATCCTGATGTGTTTGTGTGTAATAAACTACTTAAACGAACACCCAAGCCTCATCGCCTTATTTGAATACCCAAGATGATCAACACACAGGACCATTGAGAAGCCTGGCCCAGATTCCCAGTTGCCTCTCTAGCTCTGTCTAGTGACTTGCTCAAGGTCACACAATGGGCAAATGAGGAATGAGGGAATCAAACCCTGTATCCTAGGAACTACAGCTCACAGCCTTAACCTGGTGTAGCAACTGTCAAACCTTGTGTAGACCAGGTCTATGTTCAATCACTGAATTAAAATTTCAGCGAACAGCTTATAATCGAATATTAGACATCAAACGTTTAAATTATCAAACATGCTTATTTTCGTAAATAAAATCATTGAAGTGTAATAGTTGGCCAACAACCAGGAAGTACTGTGATGCATGAGGTAAGCTAAACACACCCTTTTATAAATGTACCCTATTCCCCACTGTAGTGTAAACTCGGATTTGGCATATACAGTTAGGAGGGTGTGGGGTGCAGAGCCCCCCCACATCTGTTGACAGGGTGTTTTTATGATGGTTATTTTTGCTCAGTTATACTGCAAAGCATCATTAGACATTTGCGATGTTGGCCAGCTGTGGCCATTTGATGATTTTATTTTCAAAGATAAGTTTGTTTTGTGTTTAACATTCAGTTATTAGCCGTTCACTGAAATTTGAATTCAATGGCTGAGCATAAACCCATGTAGAACAACCATTCATGTTTGAAAGCTTTTCCTAGAGCAGCTTCTTCACTCCTTTGCTCATTCTTACAGGAATGACCTTGATGCTGCTGTAAGTTACCAAAAAAATGTCAAAAAATTAGAACAAAAGCAAAAGGACCAGTAATGACCACAACAAAGAAAAATACTGTTTCTTCAAACTCCTTATTCTGTCTGCTACTGCTGCTCTGTAGGAAGTACCAGTACAACAACAGAGATGCAGAGATAGAAGTGCCTGTGGCTGATGTCAACCCACCCCACAAAAGGAATTGTGTACACGTGTACAAGAATAACTGTCAGTTTCACAGTTATGCATGTCTGCAGACATACACACACACACACACGCACACACACACACACACACACTTTCACTCACCAGTAATGAATTTCTCCTTTAGCATTTCTAACAAGAGTCAGTGGCTTACTAGAAATTAATTTTGCAAATAATCAGAAGCATTATGAACCCCTCTATCTTTTCCCTACACTCTAATCCATGTGCAAAGACTACATATGCACTTACTACATTCAGTTATATAGAAACGTGCATGACATAATGCCCCTTTTTGTAAAACAGCAGCTGGCATGACTGAAATGGTTCTACAGAACTCTGTCAAAACAGGTAGCAGACAAAAACTAAAAAAACATACAAGAACAATAGACAGCAGGAAATTAAATTGACAGGCACTTCCAAGTTTTTAGCATAAAAAGCCTTTAATTGAAGGCTTTCATTATAAACTGACTTATTCAGAAATCAAATCAATAAAACCCTTCTAAAACATTTAGAATTTAAGCAATCACTATTAGCAAAAAACAATTAAGTAATTTAAAGTTATAACACAGGTAAAAGGTACAAAGGTAAAAAAGCTCAACAATAACACTAAAATAGATGAATACAAATGTTCCTTTATTCAATCTTCTAACCTGCGAGTCATCATTCCTGTATAAAAAGGCAACCAGCCTGAGCACATATCAATGTAGACCACCCCATCGATTTAAAAGTGTATCTATCTTTAACGTGTATGTTAAATTCTGTATGCTCCAAGGAAATATAAGGAATAACATAAATACATCTGCATACCTTACACATACCACAGGTATGCATTCCTATTTTTTTTTTCAAAGTTTGAAACCGTTTCAAAATAGGGAAGATGGAGAAACAGTGAATGTTACAGAAGAGATAGTTGAATTGCCTTTATATTCTCCGGATGAATTGAATTCACAAAAAAATTTAAAAAACTCAAGAAAAGAACACGGGAGAAGTTGTTCGATGAACTGGAATATGAAAAGATGTGGAGTTCAAAAGACTTTTTAATTCATGCTATACCAGTGAGTACAGAGACAAAAACTGTGAATTTATCTAAGTTTGAATTAAATTGTATGCATATAAATGTACTTAAATTAGGAATGAATTTTGTACCTAGTCATAGAGATGATACTACTAAAAGTATTTCAGAATTAAAATTCTACACACAGAAGTTAAATTTAAATTATATTTCCTTGGAGCATCCATTCTTAAACATTTATGAGCTTTATCAAAAGAATGATTTACTTGTCCAAATAAATATTTTTAGTCTATCTAAGACCTTTATTTCCAAGCTATGTGTGTAATACTTCTTTAATTTGCAAAAAAAGCATGGTATAATTCAAAAGAAAAGATGTCTGCTGCTCCTCTATATAAGCTACATAAGAGAAGAAATTCTTGACAGGTAGATGAGTGACAAAATCATATATTTTATTCAAGGCAAGTTACCAATTACTAAACAGAGCAAAAATAAATGAGAAATAAAGTGACAGTTAAGAAACGTGGTGCCATTAATAGTGCAGGAGGAGCAAACAATGATACTACAGACAGCAGGGCTGGGATTCAGAGGGTCATAGGTTCATAGGTTGGTACTAGGCTATCGGTCCTAGGGCCTATACTAGCCTAGCCATAACAATTCTCTGGATATTTCTTCCCACAGTATTTACTTCCCTGGACCCCTGTCTAGCAGGGTGACTGACGTGCTCCCCAGGGTGAATTTCTTATCTACCATCCAATCATCAAGGTTCCTTTTGAAGAGGGCCAAGGAGGCACTCTGCTTGACATGTACGGGCATTCTGTTCTAGAGTATTGGGAGTCTCTGGGTCAGGAATCTATCCCTCCAGCATGTTTTGTTTATTGCAATGACAAGGTTTAGATCCCTGGAGTGTGTGGCTTTTAGGGATTGGGATTTCTTTAAGTGTAGCATGTCCAACAGCTCTGGGTTTGACATGGCCTTGTATGTTAAGCAGAGATCACCCCTGAGTAGATGATATGCGACAGAGTATAGCTGGAGTTTTTTAAGGCGGTCAGCATAGGGCATCTGCTTTAGGCCTGTGATTCTTTCAGCGAGGTATTTCTCCGGCCTTTCCAGTTGTTGCAGATGTCTTGAGAGGTGAATACCAAATGGGGCATTGTATTCTATAATGGGTCTAATGAGGGATGATTACAGTGGAACAATGACCTCCTTTTTTCTGGATGAAAAGCCCTTAGTGATGAGGTGTGCCACATAGAAGGATTTCCTGACTGTTTTGGCGATGTGGTTATTGAAGGTGAGCCCACTGTCCACCTGTGTCCCTAAGTCTCTTATCACACTTTCAGTGTTTAGTGTACTGTCACCTATGTGGTAATTCACGGGTACATATTTTTTTCCCAAAGGGGATAACTATACATTCCTTGGCATTAAGCTTGAGCCCATGGCTCTGGCACCAAGCATCCATTTCTGTAAGGCCCTTTTGTAGAGTATCCACATCATTTGGGGATTCAATAATAGCTCCCAGTTTGCAGTCATCTGCGAACTTTGTTAGCCAGAGTCCCTTAGTGTTGGCCTGTACTTTAGAGAAGTAGATGCCAAACAAGAGCGGTCCCAGGACTGAACCCTGAGGTACTCCACTTGTCACTTGTCTGGAGTTGGATTCAGAGTCAGCTACTTTTACAGTGTGGGTTCTGTCAGTAAGCCAGTTGGCAACCCATCGAGTGATGTAGGGATTAATCCCCAGCTTAGTAAGTTTATCTATGATTCCAGAGTGGGAAATGGTGTCAAAGGCTGTGGCAAGGTCCAGATAGGCTGTGTGGACTGTCTTACCCTCATCCACGGCTCTGGAGACTGATTTGAAGAAGTTAATCAGGTTCAGGAGACAAGATTGGTCCTTCACAAACCCAAACTGGGTGGGGTCCAGTGTTTGAAGGTTGCCAATATCTTTGTTTATAAGTTCTATGATAATACATTCCATGGACTTGCAGATCAGACTCGTCAGACTGATGGGGTGGTAGTTCCCAGGATCCAAGGTGGATCCCCCCTTGTGGAATGGGATAACTGTAGCTGTGTGCCACTCAGTGGGCATGAAGCCTGAGGTGAGGGTATGATTAAACATGACACTTAGGTGAGCTGCTAGTTCATTTTGTAGTTCATGTAGTACACAGCCTGGGATGTCATGTGGTCCCATGGATGCTGTATTCTTAGCTTTGGAGAGTGCATTTTTTACCTGTGTGGCTGTTATTACCAGCATTTGGCAATCTTCCAGTATTGAGGTGGGTCATTTAGGGGGTGAGAGGGGGGTGAAGTTGGCACTGAATCGATTTGCCAGGATATTGGCAATATCCTTGGGATCAGTTTATTTAATGCCATTCTGTTCTAGCTCAGAGCAGATCTGAGCATTGCCATTTAGATTCTTGACATAGTTATAGAATGCCTTGTGGTTGTCTTTCGAATCTTTGGCAATTTTATTTTCGTAACATGCTTTGGAGGGTTTTACGAGGGATCTCAGCTTCTTACTGAGGCTGGTAAGGGAATTTTTTGCATCATAGGATTTTCCTCTTTTCTGCAACAGTTTCTTCCTTTTGTTGTAAAGTTTGTTTATGGCAGGGGACTTCCAGATTGGCTTCCTTTATTTGGAGGAGAGCATTTTGGTTCTATCTGGGATGGCATGATTCATGCATGAGTGGATGTGCTCGTACAGTGCCTTAGTGTAGGATTCAACAGTCGAAACTTCAGTTTCCGTCTGCATGGTTGTCATGAAGTTTGTCACTTCTGACTTGAGTAGCATGAAGTTGGCTTTGGAGAAGATTTTTATGGAGGTTTCCTTACTGGGGAGTGGGGGTGGGATGCGGATGCTAAGGGTGATTAGCTTATGGTCTGACCTGACAACGAGG